>NC_031774.1:19082801-19382801 GCF_001522545.3 Parus major | reverse complement strand
ATTTTAAACCACCACTGCAAAAAGTCTTCTATTCCATGTGCGTAAGACAAGACTGCTGGGGGCTGTTACTGAACTAAAAAGAAACTTTTGGGGACATTTTGGGCCGGTTCTTTTGGGAAGAACAGACGCATGCCAATGGCAGGAGGTCCCTTGAAAGAGCTTGTTCCTTTGCCCCAACAATGCTCAGGCAAAGTTTCATTTTTGAAATAAAAATTCTGTAAGTCATTACAGAACATACTCACTTCTGTAAAAAGGTCTATGTGGAAAACATCTTGGAAGAAGCCTTTAAGCTACTAAAATACAGCGTGCTCATATCTGAGCCTTACAACAGAGTAAACATCCAGCAGGGACTGGCCAAGCTGTACATGCCTGTGTGGTGATAGCTCAGCTTTGCTGCTGATGTCATGAAGCCATTGACTGGATGTCAATATGACAGTCATATTGACTATGCTTGCCATGTAAACTTAAATAAGATGACCCTTTTCCTTGGAAAGTGTGATTCCTGTATTAGCAATCATCATCATTTCCATGTGAAAGCTTGAGTAGGCTGCTGCTCCCAATGACTTTCTGAAATGAGTCTACAGCTCACCAGTGGTGTAAAGTGAGCAATACATGAACAACCAATATTCATTTTAAAATATATGATTAAATTTCCCTGGATCATAAAAGAAAGAATAAAAGTAATCAAAAAACAACTCATCATAAATCACAGTTATAAACATTTTTCAATACTTTCTAATCTCTAACATGTACCCAAAAAAAAAAAAGATTTTTTCACAAAAACTTAAGAGAGATAAAGTAAGAAAATGGATGATTTCTACTAAAATATCTGAGTCCCTTAAAATAATTTTCTAAATCTCAAAGCTAGTTAGCCTAAACCTTTTCTCTTGAAGTTTTTTTGTATTTTGGGCAGCAAATTTTGGATGAAATGTTTGAAATGGGAAAGAGAAATAATAAAGTTTAAGACTATTTCAGTACTTCTGATAAATCTGAAGGGAATCTCTTATTCACAAAAAAAAAAAAAGAAGAAGAAAAGTAAGTACTTTTATATAACTCATTCATGTGAGCTGGTTTTATTACCACAAGCTTCAAATTAGGCATGTATTTGAGTGTAACTTAAGATATTACATTGCAAGATAAAAATCTTAATCACCGATTTAATCTTCTACATAGCTTGTAAATATTCAGGCTATGTTAGCTTTAAGATGCATTTAAAAACTGCTGGCTACTGAAGATTACCGTTTTTAATTGACTGCTGAGTGATTGGCTTGGCTTCTCATTATCTAGAAGAACTTTCCATGATCCCTAATCACCATGTAGAGTGAGTTAATGTGTACCACCATGACAGCACACTTGAGATAAATGTGTTTGCATGATACAAAAGGTCCATGATCTGTTCTGCATTATCTGATGAAATGCAACCTTGCTGGAAGGCTTTGAAAATGAAGATATGTAACACATTTTAAAATAACTACAAATCAAAAAGATAAAAATTAATTGCAAAGAACAAGCTAAAAAAAATCCCCAAAACTCTCCATATAGTCTATTCCCATTTCATACAAAAGATTTTTCATAACCCAGGAGATAATAAGAAATGTTTCAAAGTTCCCAAACCAGTTCTTGTTTACATTTTGAGGAACTGTAGCAAAGTGTACAGATAACTGCTTTCATTGCATTTTCCTTGTTTAACTTATTTTAAAACATTTGCATAAGTAGAACAAATTTACAGGGCACATCAGAAACATGCACATAAAACATGTTTCCCTCCCAGACCTAATTACACTGTATGATTAGGGATCAAATTTTTACTGCTTGCCGTCATTGCACTAACTTTTATGGAAATGGAGGCTGCTTACAAGTTTGGTGTCCCAATTTTTCAGGACTCCAGGAGACCAAGGGGCTGCTCATATGGACTGAGAGAGTAACTCCCAGGAACTTTCCCCAAAATGCTGCCTGTCATCTCTTTAACACTTTAATTGATGCTGGAAAGAAAGTGACCCATTTAAAATCCAGGAAACAGAACTTTCTGTCTTTTGAAGATACTCACCCAGGAGCAAATTTTTTACCATTACTATTTTTTTTCCTCTGGAAGAGGATTTGGCACATATTGAAGCTCCTACTTTAACCATTCATTTTAAAAAACTTCTTTTTGCCACTTGATGGTTTTATTGACTTGTGGTCCAGGGAAATTACTCAACAGTTAAAAAAAAAAAAAAAAAGAAAACAGGAAAGCTTGCCTGTCAAAGCTGCACAGTCTTTTTGATAATTTAAAAGTATATATTAATATATATTTGTCATGAGGTTGCACATCATGCAGCTCCAGAATTTTAGAAAGATTCATTTTAGAAAGAAAACTATTTTAAGGAAGTAAATGATAGTTATTAGATATAAGAGAAAAAAATACAAAATTTTCTTAAGATACACTTCTAGGAAAGAAAATAACTGATTTGCAGCATCATTGCTTCAAGAGAATAGGTCCAAATATTTAACCATGTTCAAACAGAAACAATATCTCAGGTAAAACCTGGAGTGACCTTCATAGCTTTCAGCCTGACTTCTATTTAAAATTGAACATTTTGATGTTAATTTTAAATTTTTATTATTATCTGCCTTTGTCATTCAGATTTCTGACTAGGACTTGTAAAACTCCACTGTTAACCAGCTAAAGGATTCCAAGGTAGTGAGGAGAAAAATAAGCAGTGTGATTTTATCACCTTTTCAACTAAGTCTTATTGAATGAAGCATCCTTCCATAAATGGAAGAAGCATTGCAAAGTCAGTTTACATTTAGCAGGCAACAATTGTTAAGGGCTGGAACCTTGTTTGAATCCCAAGTTAAAACCAAAATAAAATACAATTCTTTTTAATGGTGCAAATAATTGACCACATGGCCAAATGAAAACATGGATTCTGTAACTCTTCACACATAGATTGCTTTCTGAAAGATAAACTTCATCCAGACAAGAGCCATGCCAAAACAATTTTTTTGAGTTGAATAGAGGAGTACATGGGTCAATTATAAGGACTGCTGAAACAGAAAGACTCTGGTAATATGACAGATATTTCCAAATACGAATGTCACGGATTTAAAAAATAAATATATCTTTAAACATTTTTCTTATGTTCCTTTCAAGTTGGTGTTTGGTTTTGTTTTTTTTCATGACAGCTACATCACTAGTCCTTCACAAAAAAAAATAAAAATAAAAATTGCCACTAGAATAAATCTTGAAAATAGGTATAAATTTTGTTCATATCTTTGAAGATAAAGCTGTTTTTTAGGCTTTGCTTATTTTTAGACTTCTCTGTGTTCCTGTTACATATACACAACTTCAAAGGATAAGAAACATTGTTGCATTACTTGGTACAGCTATTCAAATGATTTATACTTATGTGTATTAATAAAATCTCCTTTGAGACTTCCTAGTGGTATTTGTCAGATTTGTCTACCATACCTGCTATCAAGGTCTCATTCATCTCTATTCCAGATTTGCAATTCTTTGTAAAATTGACTAATTTTTCAATGTCATATTATTTCTGCTATAATTCTTGCAGGCTGAAATTCATCCTATTTCAAAAGTTTTTTCCAAGGCTTGTGTACCACTGAAATACCACCTGAGCTTTCGAAATAATGCTCTGTGCCAATCATGGCTGAAGTAGGATTGCAATCTCTGAGTTACTTGTCCATTCTTTGTAATCACTTATGGGTAGCAAATTGAGCATGCTTTAGGGAAAGAAAGTGTCTTGTTTTATAAACTGTATCTCCACTATCAGAAATTATCCCTTTGCTATTGTTAAATATATATTTCCAGTCAACTGCTTGTATAAGACTGATATTAATGGAAATGCCTGGAGAGGTGATTTGCTAAAATAAAAGCCTTTTGGAGCTGGAAAAGCCCAGCCACTACTGGGTAATGATGTAAGTAATACAATGATGTAGACATTTTCAGTATAATTTAAAAACTTAAAAGTGACTAAACACTTTTTTTTTTCTTTTTACTAATACACATATTTGATGTTTGGTTGTGAGTTTTTTTGTTGGTTTTTTTTAAATTTACTTATATTATTGAATATACCTAAGTATATGGACAAAAAGAAAGCAAATCGTTATTTATAAAGAATATATTGCTCTTATTCCAAAAGTCCATCCCTCCATATCTTCCCTCCCCAGTTCTTGAGGAATCCTTGTTAAAAAATGGGGGGAAAAAAAAGTTGGTGGTTTAGTATTCCTAGGCAGTTGATTTTGTCTGTGCAGAGAACTAGTGGTTCCTTTTAAATACCATTTCTTCTGCATGTTGAATTAAAAAATTGGACACCTGTGTTTTAGTTATTTTTTTTAAATAGCTAAACTTGACCAATCTTCCAGACATTTTTCAGCATAAGTTTATACAAAGCATTTTTCCTTTTCACAAATGTAACCTTAGAGTTAATATGTTATGTATGCAGATGTGTTGAAGTGTTTAATAAAAAACCACAACAACCAATAACACTTGCTCTGCATTTACCTATTAGAATGTAATGTTTGTTACATTATTAAAGAGGAATAAATACTTATATACACTAAATAATTACCATTGGCAACTCTGAGAGGATTGTTCAGCTGCTTGGAACAATCATTGAATATACAGTTTTATTGACCCATCCCTCTTTTTCGCTTAGTTTGTTATATAATAGTTTTAGAAAAATAGCAAACTAAAGAAAGACAACTAAATAAGTAATAGTGAATAGTTCACAAGTCTATTACTTCAGTTAGCCTAAAACAGAGAAATTAGTCCTCACTATCTAACTAAACTACCAAGAGACCATTGACAAGATAGAAAAATTTCAGGATGCTGGAATTTCAACTGATTGTCAGCACCTAAATATCATTAGCTGGAAGTATCAATGATTACAATTTCTGTAAAACTAAAGATGTAGGGAAAGTATTTTTCCCCTAGTTCCCCCTAACATAAAACAGCTAAAAATATTTGCATGATTCTGAGTAATTATTCTAAAACACTTTTTGAATTGTCAAGATCAGTTTTTCTTTAGACCATGATCCTTTTCTTATTATCCATATAAAATTATGAATTCTTGAAAACAGGAAAACATCATGTTTATAGGTGCAGAATGAAACAGGAATTTTTTGGGTTACGGAAAGTACTGAAATACAGAAAACTCAAAATAAACACTTTAGCAATAATACATCATTAGATGTAGTCTAAAGAATGTTACTGAAAAGATATCAATTATTTGGTAACAATATATTTCTTATAAAATTTTGGAATATTTTTATTTATAAAATTTTGGAATCTGGAGGTTGTTCTAAAATTAAATGATTCCTACATTCAAACTATAGATGGCTTGCAGGAAATCAGGGGTGAAATTCAACCTCAGTAGCAAAGTAAAGAAGAATATATTAGAAAGACAAAGAAAGTTCTCAGAAGAGTATATAATACTCATTAAAAATGAATAACAAGGGAAAGAGTAAAAAGCTTTTATAGGATGCAACAGTCAAGAAGTATATTGTGACACTACTTCTGTAGGACAGACTAATACAGGGACTTGGACATTTCAAGCATGTTGAGAAAGTTATGACTTTGATTAATGACTGAACAGTTGGGGTTGGACTTTGAATGGTCCCTTAGTCCAACTCACCACATTGTCTGACCTTGAATGTTTCCAGGGATGAGATATCTACCATATGTCTGAGCAAATGCTTTTAATGTGTTATCACCTTTTTTGTAGGTCTTCTTCCTTATATTGAATATAAATTGACATTCTTTTAGTTTAAAGCCATTACCCCTTGCTCTATCACAACAGACACTGCTAAAAACCATCCACCAATCATATCCACACCTGCTACCTTTGGGGTCCCTATTCTCTAAGGATATGAAACATCATTGTACACAACTGACCCTGTTCATATTCTGAACCTAAGGTTCAGCCATGATCTCAACAAATTATTTAGTCTGCTCCTTTGTCCCACTGCAAAGGCAAGTTAGAGGTGCACACAATAAGTACATGCACACTTTATTTTGCCCCAAAGTTGTAGATAAGTTCCCAAACTTTCAAGTTCTCTTTGAACCAAGTCTACACGCAGAATCTTTCAGCATTGGTCCCAACTCTACAAGAAATAATTGCTTTACTCACACAATATGTGCTTGATGTTTCCTGAAGAACCAATCTTTGGTACCCAAAATCATTTCAGAGAAAAGGATAAAGGAGCTTTATCTCAGTTATGTCTGTATGCAATTTTCCTCTCTCTTTTCCTGTGTTCTCAAAGGTTGTTTCACACATCCCTGAGGGGGATAGCCTTGAGGAAAAACAACCTCTTGTTTGTATCTGTTTTTTCCAAGCTGTGTTTTACATCTTGTGGTGTCATCAGGCAGTATATCAAGAGCATTACTGCACTTGACTTTCCTTATTTTGTCCTGACAATATCCTCAGGGTTGATAAATGGTCCTGCTTTCCTATAGAAGGCAATGTATTTATTTGTTATATATAAGTTTATGAAATCATGACATTCTGCAGCAGTGACTGGAGCAGCAACCAGTGGCTATTACATCAGTTAACCCTTAGGAGATGATTGCAGTTGTCTGTCCTCGTCATTAACTCCTTGAAGTCTGAAAATGTGTAGTACTAATAACAGTAAGTTGCAGTTCAACAGTTTCCTGTATCAGGTTTATTGCCATGCAAGCCAAAGAATATTATTATTTGCATTTTGCCTATATTTTTAATCAGTTTAAAATGGTATACATGTTTCTGGGAGCAAATGCAGAAGACAAACTTAAGGATAGTGTGAGGAGGGAGAATTGAAAGCCTAGAAGAGAAACATAATCTGTCTTGCTTGCTTTTACTCTGCACATTTTTGCTTAAGTTTGCTTATGCTTGGACCACTGTCTCAGTGGTTTTTATTCAAGGAGTCACAAAGTGAGTTTCAGGGAGTGTAAAGCCTGGACTCCCTGCATTAGATTTCTAAACACCTTTCATTTAACTGCAGTTATCAGTTCTAGCTCACTCATAAAAATAACTAAATTGGTAAGGCACAATTAGAAGAGGCTGAAGTACATGGCTGTGAGGAGCATTGTTTCAAAGCCATGAGAAAATGAATTCCAACCACTCTAATTCCTCACTCAGCCTTGTGCCAGGGCTGCTGTATATCCTGCAGCCAGGCTTTCTGACTGCCTCTGCTACTTGAGATGCAGGCAGCCACGCTTTGGCACATCTTTCTACTCCTGCTCTTCCACAGCTCAAATGTCCATTTCACAGCAATGTCAGTTCTTTCAACGGTCCTGTAAAAAAACAGCTATAAAATACATGTATTGTAAGTTCTTTGGAACAGGAAATAGGTCTGTTTAATTCAGTTTCTAGAGTCTGTTGACAAGAAATCACTAACCTATCTTGCATTACAATAGAAATGACAAGTGCCCCTAATAAATGGAAAGGCATTTATTTTACGGATGCCAAACCTGCTTTTGCATGTCCCAAACAGATGGGTTCACAAATCAGTTGGCTGCAGTTTCAGAGGAATGCTGGAAGTTTATCCAATAGAGAGCTGGTGTAGAGCCCAGATCTGTCACAGGAGTGTCCCAAGGAGTTGCACTGCAGCAGCCCCCACTTTGTCTGCTGCAATCAGTGGGCCAGAAACAAGGAGCAAATGGGATGAGAACGATCATGGACTGCACATCCCCTTCTGCTGTTACCAGGGATCATATGCTTTAGATTATTCCATAAGCAAGGAAGTGGTGCTGATTACTGACTCAGTGCCAAATCTATGTTTACTAACTGCTCGTCTCTAACTGTATTAGGAAATACATTTTTATTTGTGGTGTCATTTTATTATGTGCAGTAATTTGGTTTCACACGATATGTCACCCGGAGGGTTGTTTGTACATAAAAGGAGATATGTTAAGCTCAATCTCTCTTATCATGGGTTAATGAAATTAAACCACAGCAAATGAATCGATGTAATTTGTTGGCACACATTAATTTCCATATCTGGGTTGCTGAAGAGCTGAGCCCACTAACATGTGCAGTTAAAAAATGATTAAATACTGTATTTTTGGATGGCCTAGGAGGACATACAAGTAATTAGGCAGAGCCTTGAATCACTTTTGAAATATATTCATAAAGTTACTACAATATACATAAAGTAGTTGTGTATTCCTTACAAAATTCATTTCAATTCAATTATTGTTTCCAGATTTCTTGTTACTTTGGAACCTACCCCAGTAGTCCATGTAATTCATATCAATGTAACTATTATGGCACATTCCTTCAGCAGCCTTCTGTGTCACGTGGTAAGCTGTTCCTCAGTTTTGCTCCTGTAACTCAAGTGGCAGCATCAGTAAATTTGCTGGGAAAAACTCCCTGTGGCCATAGATTTGTTCACCCAAACAAATGACCCTGCTTGAGGCAGCCAGCAGATGCTGTCATCTACAACACAGCAATCTTTCTCTCTGCTCCAACCCACACTGATTGCAGCTCTGAACATTTTAAATATACATAGGTTAGCTATATTGTAGCACCAGCTGCAGGTAACTATTCTTCTCTTCTTTTCTTTTGCTTCTCCTGGTCCACACTTTCTTACCTGCACTCAGAATGATGGAAGATGGTTATTTATTTGCTTATTTTGGTAATGATTTGCTGCCATTGAGGAGTTCACATAGCACATTGTCATAGCTTTGCAATGGTCAGGTTAGGCTGGACTTCTACATCAATTCCTGTGGCTTCCTTTTACAACTACATGTGGTCTGTCCTGACCCTACTGCTGGAATTTTAAATATTGCATGGATGTCAAATCTTAAATGACCATGGTTGTAGAATATCTGCCACCACAGAAAGAAGTGGGGTCTAATTAGTAATTTGTGACTGCAGGCTCCTTTTCCTTTTTTTAATAAACTTTTCAACCTGCACTGAAGGTACCACACTGGCTGATTTTCCAAACATTAATAAAACTACAGAGAAGAATATACACTTTTATTCTATTAGTTTTCTCTATTTTTTCTTTTTTTTACCAGTCCTGTTGGCTGTTGTTTCATGGCAGAAACAAAGTTGCAATTTGCTTTTCAGTGACATAAATCTGCCAATGTAACAAAAATTTCCCTTTCACTGTCCACAAAGGTAGGGTGCCCCCCCTACCCAATGTGGCTGTACCCTTGATTGATTGTATGTTTTGGAATATCTGTTGCCTGGATAGACCAGATGCTTGTTCATTCCTTTCTGTCATCTGTAAGCCTTTAGGAAACTGTCTTAGCTGTTTCCAATTGGAAATTTATTTGCAAACCAGCACTTGCATATGGCTTTTTTTCTTATACTTATTTAATGCCTCGGAGTGAAACACGGGGATGAATGCATTTTAGTACACTCAAAAAAGTTGGTAGCTGAATTGGGCACTGGGGAAGGCTACAGGGGTGAGGAGCTGCCAGAAGTTTTCCCCATGTACAGTAAAGCAAACACCAGTCAGCTCCAAGAGGGACCTGCTGCTGGCCAAGGACATCAGTGGCTGTGGTAAATCACCTCTGTGATTTAAGAAAAGGAACAAAACCCTCAGCAACTGCAGCTAGAATGAAGAGTTAGAGTATGTGAGAGAAACAACTCTACAGTCTCCAAGGTCATTGAAGAGCACACCTTTATACGTGCACACAGACGTATATACATATGCACAAGCACACAGAATATTAGCAGTCAAACGGGGTTAGGAATGAAACTAAGAATTATTTTCTGTCATTTTTTCCATGCCTAAATTCTTTGTTGATATGGACATCAAAATGATAGAGCACAGATAGAATTTAAATAATTAAAATTTTGATGTGTTCAGTAAACATTTCTTCACCTTTCTCTACACATTTTTGCAAAGAACAGACCTAAGACTCTCCTTAATTGCAGGTGCAATTAAGCAGAGTTTGTCCTCTAGTGATAACAATTAGCAAGGGTGTTTCAATGGTAGAAAAAAAGATTTTCATTGGAGTAAATCACTGAAAATACTCTTGAGCTGAAGAAAGAAAAAATGTTTTGGGAAAATATTGTTGAAGTACAAAGATAGTTTATTCAATCCTTCTCTCCTACTTTAATTCATTTCTAGGATGTGTCCTTTTAAAATTTATAGCAGACAATACAATGCTTTTGTGCTTGTCACCATGTGTTAATTGTACAGACTTATTTAGGACCCTGTGCAGCTTAGGTTATTCATCCATTAACTTTCAAAAGCATTCACGTTCTTTCATGTGCTTTACTTCTTGCCCCTTGACAAAGGCCAGTCCAGTTCAGGTTAGTATCTGAGTTCCTCACAACAACTTGAGTGTTTTATCTTTACAAATGGTAGTTTAGGAATAAAACATCTCCACTTTATGGTGTGAGATGGCCTATGTGCCTTGTGAACACTCACACCACAAGTCTGTTGTTGCAGACCCAGCTCTGGCAGCAAGGTACCTTTCAAACTGTGCACAACAGAAGAGTAATGAGTTGCATTAGTGAGATATTGACTCATATTCTTGCTCACTAGTAAGTAAATAAATACAGAGCTGCATTAAGCTTTCTGGTTCAAACAAGACATAAGCTATGGCAGGTACATCTAGGGAGCAAACAGCAGCAGCATGCTGCAGTACAGAGAATATCAGAAATTTTTAGCTGTGGTCAGCCCTGACTCCATATGTAATTATTAAAAAATGTACACCATCACTGGACTGTCAAATTTTCAGTTGCTCATAAATTGTTAAAGATACCTGATTTTGGTAGCATGGAGATCACACCTGGCTAATTGGAGCTTGTAACTCCTGTATTTGTGGTTAGACACCATCAGACCTCTCCTCAGATTTGTTATTCAGTTGAAAATACTCTTTCATTAACTGACAGGGATTTTCTCTTTTAGTCAGTTTTATGCCTGATTAGGGCAGAAGAGGGGCTGGTGTTGTTTCATCATCACATGCATACAAGTCAAAGACCAAACCATCAGAATCTGTGCATTTTCTGTATCCAGACTGACTCTTGTGCTCAGCTCCAGAGATTAGGAATTCACCACCAACTACAAATACATTTCATACACTACACTACGCACACTGTTAATGAGGAGAGAGGATTATATCAAACTAATTTTTTCCCCATCTAGAATAATGTTCTATAATTCATTCCAGACATGTGAAAATACAGAAAATAAATTTGACCGCTATATGGTAGACTACCATTATTTATGTATAGGGCCCTTGAAGAAGATATTTAAGTAAAGACAAAAAATGAAGATACTGGATTATGAAAAAGCTATTTCGCATATTAAACTTATAAAGCATTAAAATCAATGTGATACTAAGAGCAAGTAAGCTTTTAAAAGTGAGCTGTGTTTGAGTTTGATTTTTTTGTTTTCTGCCTATCATGTATAATGGGGGAAAAAATGGCAAAAGACATTTATTTGTATCCTTTTTAATGCCACAGTTCCTTAATGAAAAACTATGAAGAAAGGAAGCTGTTTGGTGCAGAGATTAGGAATTTACCCCCTATTTTATGTCAGAATATAAGACACGAATATTTCAAATACTTAATAAGAAATGATAAACAGTTCATTCAGCCCTGAGTCATCCATCAAACAGAGGAGCATATTTATACATCCCTGCCAAACACAGATCTTTTAGGCAGCACCTGGGAAAACTTGACTGTTAAAACTGCTTCAGGCTGAAGTCTGGTCTTTGATACCATTTTGCTTCCAGACCTCAAACCCAGAGCAAGATTTTAACTCCTCAGCTGCAGGTCAGCTCATCCAACCTTGGTCCACCCTGACCCTCTCTTGCCTCAGATTCTCTTACTGTTGTATAAATTCTCCATTCTTGACTCCAGTCTGATTCAAATTGCACTCACATCTCTTTAGCCTTGGCATACATAGTCTGCTCTTTGATCCTCCCATCAAATTACAGACAAATTCTTGCTCTTTCCCTATCTGCCAGCTTTTCTGCCCTCTAGATCAGGTGATCAGTACCATGGCATCTGGATTTGGCTACATGGTACTGATTTCTATGTCCTTAAAGACTTCCTTGAAAAGGTTGGGATGGTGCATTTATAAAAACCTTGGGTTTATGATTATTTAATTGCATTAATATATAAGGAAATAAAAGTTTACAGTAAAGACACCATTTACAGTGTCTCCAAATTATTTATCTCATATATTTTTTCAATCAGGAAATCATGGAATTGTTTTCTTCCATGAGAATCAAATGAGTGGGAACAACATAGATTCCATCTCCTAAACTTGGACCTCGTTTCGTATGCATCAACACTAGAAAGACAAAGGCCAAATTTCACTTTAATCAATATTTAGAAGTTTTCTGCAGAATGTTGATGATTGGACAATCCTGAGATATGTTGAAAATTTTCTGTTTTCAGGAAAGCCAAATGACTTTAGACTTAAAAATGGGCTGGGCTGGACTGAGTTGCATCCCTTGTGCCAAGAAGGAAGCGGGGTAGTGTTGTGGTTTTAAAGCAGCAAATAAAAAAACACTAGAAAACTTACTTATTACTTGCTGTGAGATATGGATTAGAAGAAGAGCAAAACAGGCTTAAAACTTAAAAGGAACAAAGAAAGTTTTTTAACAAAAAGTACAAGAATAAGAAACCAGAATAAAACTTCCAGAACAACCCATTTCTCCCCCACTACCCAACCATTCTCTTGTTCACATGACAACATAGAGACAAAAAAAACTTTGGTGTATAATACAATCCCAATTCTTGCTATAATCTTTTCATCATTCTTTGTAGAGAAACAGAAGACTTCTTCTGCTAATCTATAGTTTTTCACAAGAAAACTATTTTTCTTCATAGCTTTAAATTTTTCTGATGCCAGCTGCCCAGAAATTCTACCATCAGTTCTATCCTCCCATTTCACATCACTCTGAGGTGTGTTATGGGTCATGAGTCCAGGGATGTCATTTTTAAGGATGAGTTATTCAAAGGCAAAAGTTCTCTTCATCTGATTTTGTGACCCTCCCTGGAAACAGAAGTTTTCTCTTTGCTTCTTAAAGGCCTCAAATCTTCAACCATTACTTCTCTCACCCTGTTCCAGCATCTCACAGGATCACAACTACTTCACCATTTGCTAAAATCCACACTTTGAAACACTCCATTCCTCCCAATATACTCTGTCATGAAAGAAAGGAGGTTTTTTTTCAGAACATTACTGTCCATCTCCATAGCTTTAACAAAAAAATATTTCAGCATATTAAAGCATCTCCTTCTTTCTCTGAGGCTTAATTCCTTTCTTCACTGTCTTTGATAGTTTATAGGGTCTTTTTTACATGTTGATCACTCTCTCTTTCTCTTTCTAGAAAAAAAGGATTAATCTGCAAGTTTCATCTGGGTGATGAAAGGGCTAAAATCTTGCCCAGGCCTTGTAGCTGGTTCTGCTGTCTCTGCCGGAGTGGCGGCTGGAGCTGCCTGCGATAACCTTTCTTTACTCAGCAGTCTCTGATAAACTCAGCAGCGGCAGAAGCTGCAGCCGAGCCGGGGGAACCGGCCTGACCCGGCCTGGGCCCGCTCGCCTTCCCCCGCCCCACCCTCTGCGGCCTTGTCCGGCCTGGGGCGGGGGGAGGCCGAGCTGGAGCCTGTTACCTCCTCAGAAGCCAGAAACCAAAGAGAACAAGAAATTCCCAGACTTACATCTTAAGGTAGGTGTTCACAGGCTGATCTCACTTTTCAATGGTCAAAACCATTGTCAATTCTCAGAAATAACCAGTTATTGGTCAGAAGAAACTCCCATCAGCCTCCAGCAGTTTCAACTTCCCTAGCTCTTAAAACCAGTCTTAAAGGTGCACAACTTAATAGATAACATAAACCAGGCGTTTGGGGATACCAGTATCATAAAGTCACCCCAGGACAGGTAGTCTGTGACACCCAATGACATAATCAGAAAAGAAAATTTTAAAATTTTATAAGAAAAGCATTTTTTTCTTTAGATATACACCAGGAAAGGCAACATTTTAATGAATAATTTTCTTGTGAAGCTTTCTTAAGGATTTATATGATTACATATGACATGAACCACTGCAAACACGGGAATCAAGAGATCAAGAAAACACAGGTTCTTTGGGAACAGAAATTTCAAAGATACAGAATAATTGTAGAAGGATCTGCTCTATTGTATAAGAGTTTATCAGTTTATTTTATATCTAGTCAGTGGGTGAATAATGAAAAGGAGAACATGATAGATTTCAGAACTTCTTTTACACTGAGCTGGGGATTACACTGCACTGGAGATGTCCTTGAAGGTACAGTGATCCATTTTGCTTAAACAGAGCAAGTTATAGAGCATATTTTCTCTCTCTTTCCTACCTCTTCTACAACAGTAAAAGATGCAAATCCCCTTAAAACCTTGAGTATTTTCTTAGCACACAATAAACACACAGATGTGCTACACTGTAAAATAAAGGTAGAAGTTATACTATGACACATGTTGATAAAATATCTGTGAATAAACTGTTTAAATATAATCAATTGGATGCTAATACTATTTTATTTGAAATCAAAACTCAGTAAAAAGAGAAGCAGAGTACAGCAGAGGTGAGACCTGCAGGCTGAAGAACCCCTCTACATTTTACTGGAAGTTTTCTTGGCTTGTAACCCAGACCCAAAAAGGCCAATAATAAAAGGCCTTTTCATGTCATACATAACATACTTTTGTTAATTACCTTTTTTATTTAGTCTGTGAATAATTGAATACCCCTAATACCCTAATACCGCTAATATTACAATGATCTGGGATCTTAACCACTATTAATGCTTGTCCATCTGCAACCATCACAGCTATGACAGGAAGAAAAGCAAAAAACAACTCTTCTTTTTGAAGAAATCATTTCATATAAAAAAGGCTAAGAAAAGGACATACTTAATAATTATTCTCATGTTAAATTAATCTGATCTTTTTGCAAGAGAAAGATTTAATTTTGAGGTAAATGAATATTGCTAACTGAAATGTACTGAAACCTGCTTACCTGGGTGCCATGTGAGAATTGTTGTGGTCTTGAAATGCTTTTTCACAGCACTGTTTCCAGGCTTTTATTTTCACTGGACCATAGAGTAAGAAGTGATGTGCAGTGCTGTACAGCACAGTGATGTGATGCACTACAGGATATCACAAGCAGTGTCTGTGACCTGACATAGCTGTAGGCATTCTCCAAAATATTAGCAGGTATGCATGGATCAAAAAACGGGGAACACCTGGATTCTTCTCATATGGGAGATGAATTTATGATTCTTGGATAAAGAAAGGTACCAGATTAGATGGCATTCCTACTTTGGTGGGTTTTGCTGTCCTTCCAACCTCTCCTAGAAGATGCTGCAGTGGGGACATCACACTTGCACAACCCGAAGTGTGATTGGGTTTTTACACAATTTTTCACAAATACATTTGTGAATTGTATATGGCATCCATGCCTTGAAACCATTGACTCTTCCAGGTTCAAGTGCAGATACCTCAGCTCCCTTGGTTTAAATATATTTCAAAATTAATTTAAAAAACATTTTTAAATTTCAGCCTTGGTCTTTGGTCTAAGCTTTTCATTCCATAACAAGTCCCCTGTCACCAACCTGACTCACACAGCACATTCACACAATGTGACCTCCTCCCAGGTTTCTGTCCATCTATCCACTCTATCATTCCAGTCTAGTAGAAGCACTTCAGTTTATTATCTTGAAATTGGAGTGAATGAGAATCTTCTGGAGCTTTGCATGGAGATTCAGGTTTGCTGGGGCTCAACACAAAATATCATTAAAATGTAATTTACTAAGAAACTTGTTTGTTATACTTTCCTAGAAACATTTGAGTTTTCATAAACTGAGAGTACTTATTTTATTAAACACCCCTGCTAATATGTACATGCTGATAGTACTTTTTATTTTTCAAAGTTCACATATGTTAGAAATTACACCCTCTCTCCTCTAGGCATTGTTTATCACTAAGTAAACATCATATATTTCATCTGGGAGGCAGTTTTACCAGGTGAGAAGATTTGCTGCTTCTAACTGACAACAATAAATGGCTCATACAAAACCAGAAGCAGAGTCTTACATTTTTTTTAAGTGCATAGCGTTTACATGCCCATAGTGAAATGAATAAGCTTTTTACTTTATTGTCATTTGACAAAGCCTTAGAGAGAAATAGGTGTTTGCTGAAGCAGCAGAAAATGTTGAGGTTTATTTCTAATGTATCTTATATTGCCTTTAATGCAACACACACGAGACGTAATATTGCTTTCTCATGTTAAATATACTCAGTAATTTTAACATTACATTTGTTCCAACAAATTCTGAACATTTAGGGCTAAGACTTACATCTGTTTATGCTGATACTTGTAAGTCATATATGCTCAAAAGACTGAAGAAGTTTAGATTCTTTTGGGGTAACTTAGAATTCAAAAGCTGTGTATTTCAGAGTACATATTTGCTTGCTTACTTTCTCTGTCCCCCATCTGAACATTTTCAAATATTCCATTTAGATCATCCTATTGAAACCAGAAGGTTTACGTTTTTTTGTCTCTGAACCATAAAGGTTTTTAACCAAATTGTTTTCCTTTAGATTCAACACATATTGCATCAGAAGTACATTTTCTAAAGTAATAATAAATAATAAATAAATATAATAATAATAATAATAATAATAATATATATAATAATAAATATAATAATAATAATAAATAAACCTGTCTTCAAGCATTGGATTCTGTAACATCTGGGGGAAATTACTTATTTTGGTATGGTATTCTTTGAGCAGAAAATCAGAATAATCTGAAAGACATTCCTGTCCAGTGATTTATCAGATTCCAAATAAAGAGGAGTCAGTACTTCCTTGTGAGAAATACAGGAACTGGATCAATGGCAAAGCAGATGGGAAAATGAAAACAATACTATTTCTGTGGCATTAACAATGTAAAGTATTCCTTTTTTTTTATTTTTTTCTGTGTATAAATTGCCTCCAGTTTAGGTTCTGTTTTTTTTCTTGTTTCTTCAGACTGAGAAACAAAATCTTGTTCCAGACTCTTAGAAGGTGATTTAAGGTACTTTAACCTTTAAAATAGGTTATATGTTAATTATATTAGTTATATATTAGTATATTTTATATACATAATTTTTTCAAACTTTAGGTGTCTTCAAGAATCAAAAGTTACAAAAGATGTGGGGTCTATAAAATGTTATTTGTCATTTTTACTTTGCACATGTACTTCTTGAACATATATATGATAAAAGCAACTGATGAACCTAAGCTAAACCACTTCCCTGGAGACATCTTCAGCTGTTTGAACCCATCTAATTAATTTAATTCAGCTTCAGGCTACCTGATATATATATTGTTACTTAGAGCACTAAGTCCTTAACAAGGATGGGGCAGGGGAGGGGGGATGTAAAATCTAACAGTAGGACTGGAAGTGTTGCTTTAGGTTACATGCATAGCTCATCTGTATTTAGATATGATTCTTTTTCTCTGAAATGAAGGTCCATTCATATCTGGGAACTAAGTTCCTCTGAAAGTCCTCTGCTGCTTTATTGAGATGCTGAAGTAAAGATTTATGCTTTTAATGTTATACATGTATGTAAATGTAAAGCCTCTCATTTACTAAAACCATCACCACAACAGGCTGTAATTGGCTTTCAGCCTCAGCTCAAGTATACAGGACTGAATGCTTGTTCTTAGCAAGAGTTAATCTTCTTCCCAGATGAAAAATGAAGACATTTTGGATTCTGGCAGGATTTTGCTACCTCATTCTGCCTATAATCCTTTTGCAGAGGTGCTTGCATGAAATTAAATTTTTAATATTAATTTCAAAACTGAAAATAAATTTGTTTACTCAGTGGCAAAACCAGCCTGTAATCCTCCAGTACATCCTTTGATCCAAGAAGAAACTTTCAAACCTTTAATCCTCAGTTCTGGAAATCTTTTACTGAGACCAACTCCAAATTAATTTCATTCATCACCATAAGACTGATGAAAAAATCAGGCTCATTATTCAGAACTTATTTATTTTCTTGTCAGTTTTTTTTTTGTTTGTTTTTTTTTTTTTTCTTTGATTCACTTCTCTATTTTTGCTTTCTCCTATTCCAACAGTTTAGGTAGATAGCAGTTACTACAACATGGTTTATATTGTACACAGCAGTCAGTGAGTGCACTCATTTGGAGATCTGTGTCATGAGGAGCTGGGAATGCTTTCAACACCAAGCCCACCCCCAAGCTACTCATTGACTAGAAAAATACAGTCAAAATTCATGGGTTCTTATTGCTCATTGTGTTGAAAATACTGCTACAACATCATATAAACTACAGAACTGACTGAAACGCTGAAACAACGTGGCATAAGATGCTTTATATACAATTCACTGCCTTCTTGTAAGATTTCTAATACATTTTAACAGCTAATAGCCAATGAAATATCTTGAAACATTAATACTCTATTATTGATCTTGTATTAAAACTAATCCAAGAGCTTGCTTCGTGGTACCTTTGAAGAAGAGTGATTTTCCGAATGAGGAACGCAAGGAGAAATTGAAAAAAGAGTACATGGGCAATACATACATTTGTTGGCTAACAGCTCAAATATTTTGCTTGTAATGACGTGTCTTGGTTGCTGTAAATAGCAGGAATTTTCATGGGAAGTGCTGCCCCCCTAAAATATTTTACTTTTTCATTGATCTCACTTATGCTAGAAGGATTAGTAAACCTTTGACCCAAAGGTCAGTGTAGGAATAGTAATTTAATGCTTTCTCTAGAGATGAATAACATTTTGCATCAGGTAGTCAGATTGTTCCTTTTGGAGATAAGTGGTTCCTAAAGGAAATTTATAATCATGGAGAAGTAAAAAGGTCAGATTTTCTGTAATTCTTCATATTTGTAGCCAAATATGTGCTGCAGATGCTAATAACCTTTTTCTAACATGTGAAAGAAGCTATAGAGCAAGATTTTTTTTAACTACATGGCATATATTTAACAAATAAAAATTTCCTCCCATCCATCTGAAACAAGTTTACTACTGGGAACCAGGATTATTTATTAAATGTATTTTTATTGCTTCCACATCTCTCATTTTCATAAACTGCCATATAATTTTGTCTAAAAGACTGCTCAAGAGTTTATTAAGATTTCATTAGCCACAAATAACCCAAACAATCAAGTGAAGCAAAATAAAAAACCACAAAATAAAACCCCACCAGTATAAAATTCCTTTTAAGCTCAGACTTAGTTTCATATAAGACTTTTTCATTCTCACTCAGTAAATATCATAGACTTACAGGAACATTATTTTACTTCCATACAACAATTACTAGGTATTATTTTCCACTATTTTTGCATGAATTTTTTTTCTTATACAGAATAGTTTTACTTTGGGTTGCATTCTTTCATTTTGAGCAGAGAAAAAAGCCTGTATTAATTTATTTTTAAAGTCACAACAGCTGACCTGATTTTCTGACCATAAACATTTTTTCATCAACCAAAGGAAAAAAGTAATGTGAGATAAGCACACAGTGGAGAAGTTTCCAACCAATCAGTAATTGTTAGAAGTTTTGGTGTGTCACAAAATTTCAAATAGGTACCCATTTAAGATTGAACACGTTTGAATGCTTTTTCTTCGCAAAGGAAATATGTGCAGGTATAAACCTTTTTTATGTTATGGAATGCAGCACAGAATTGATTGCTGGACCCGTCATGAGTTTGTGGATTCACAATGAGAAAAATTATCTTTTGACTTGTAAACAGAGGACCATTTGATCAAGGAATTGTTGTTAGTAATAAATACAGAATTCTGCAATTTCATATTGGAAGATACGTGTTAAATGTTATATCTATTTTTTACAATTCTGGTGATAAACCTGTCATTTAGTTCTTAGTTTTTGTCAAGATTTGAATGTCTGTCATTCCCTAAAGAATGTTTTTGCAAAATAAAGGTTTCCTTGCTGCCATCATAATTTCACAACTTCTTAACTGTCAAGAACTAAAAAAACAAACAAAAAACCCTAGGCTTAATCACTCAGCAGACACAACTTCTATGTATGTTCTCTTTAAATTCAGTGTGTAAAGATATAAAAGTTAAAGTTTCTAGTGATTTTGAGTGATCCCACTGTGATGTCACAGTGGTCCCCTCTTCCTGTGCAGTTTCACATTGTTTAAACGCACATATTCTAGAAATGGTTCCTCTGTTTGTGACACTTCTGAAAATTTAAGATATTCTATTACTTAGCTGCACTTTAACTGAGTAGAATAGTATAAATCTTTGTTGTCACTTCATGCTTCATTTCCCTAATCCTTTCAGTGCCACTGGAATAATTTCAGGATTCCTTTTAGAGATTGCGTGTCAGTCGGTTTCAGAGAGCAATGCCCACTCTAGACCCACTGCTTTGCACACTGCATCCCAAGTTAAAGGAAAACACACAACCAAACTCACTTTTTTTTGCTGCTCATACGAAAATGTATTTCTTAACTTTTCACAGCCAAAGAGCCATTTCCTTTTCTCCCCTGCAGCCACCATTTTTCCAGCAGGGCCATCGGAGCACACGGCCCTGCCCCACAGCATAATTATCTGTACAAGCCAGAAAGATCCAGCTGTGAAAGGTATTCTGCTACAGGTAGCATATGGCTCTGCAGGGTGTCCCATCTGCCATGGCTTCAGCAACTGCAGACATTCTCATTAAAGGCTTCCAAGAGACTCAGCGGCTTTGAGACAGCATTCCCCCTTCTTGTGTCCCCTCACCCTGTTTTCTGGTTCCATACAGCTTTGATTCTAAGGCCTGTATTCTCTGTCATGATCTATCCAGCAACTGTAAAGCAGGCACTTAGAAAATTGTACCTATATTCATTCTGAACAAAAATTAAATACCTTAAAACTCTGCCTTAAAATTAATGTCTTTTCTCCTTTGCATTTTATACCTACTGGCAAAAACAAATTCCTGTGCCTATTGATAAGGAAATGGAATTACCTTTTCATCTGGGAGATAACTGGACAGTCTTGTCAGTGTAAGACGATTTGCAACTTTTGCCTACGTAATATAGGGGTGAAGACTGAAGAAGAGGTGACTTAAGTTTACCTGGGCCTTCTAGTTACTATGAAAAATAGAACTTTTAGGCTAGAAACATGTGCTTTTCAGTGAAGACAATTTTCTTTTGCTCAGTTCTTGTTCAAAGTAAAGTCAGGCCATGGCACAGGCACATCAGTTGTATAGCTGAGACAGCTTGTTCTTCTTTTTCCTTCCAAAACATTTTCATGTCTTCTCTCAAGATTCTTTGTGGTTGCTTTTCACTCGTATGTTAGTGTACTGTCTCATCAGTAACTCATCTTATAAATTACACTATGAATAATTATAAAAAAAACTTTTTATACTCTCCTTTTCCAGTACTGAAAGCAGGGTTTGCTTGTTTGGGAAACTGAACAAGGTTTTATACCCCCAGCTTCTGTTACTGAAGAAGCTAAACTGGACTGCATCAGCCATATGAAATGCAAACTGGCCAGCAATCAAAGCCAGAGACCTGCAAGGCAATGACAAGGGAATCGGGAAACATTTCTGTCTCTAGGAATTTCTCAGAGCCTTCAGTTGCCTCTTTCTCTTTTTATTTTTCTTCCTTATATTGGTTGTATTTTGGGGGGGTTTTGTTTGCATTTCATTGTTTAGCACATTTGCAAAAAATGTCTTCTTGTTTCCCACTGTGCTGCATTACAGCTTGACTTCCTGTAGAAATATTCTCTCAGGGGAGACAATAATTCTGCCTGTTTAAAATAATTTTAGCCCTACTTTTCTGCAATCTTTTATTATTTGGAGTCGAATTGACTTATGCTGAGATAGAAATGGGCTTAGTATCTTTTCAGGGTACATAACTGCATTTAATATCTTTCAAAATTCTCTGAACATTTTAAAGATGTCACATTATAATGTGCAAGCGAAACACAATAAACTGTATTAATGCAGCTTTATTTTGAATGTAGAGTTTCACTAGAATGCACTTCTGCCTGTTTGTATTGAAGAGAGCATTGGCAGGACACTAAAATTGCAGGGCAGCAATATTATGTAATTTCTGCATGTAGTTGCTTGACCATTTAATATCATATTTATAAACAGTATAGGTTGAATTGTAAACACCACCAAATTACAGGTTTAATAAAATTACTGTTTCCATCCCTGCTGAACAGATATGTTTTTTCAAAGTTCAATCAGACACTACAGCTAGGATGAATACTTTCATGCTCTTTAAAGTTTATTATTGTCTCTGGCAAGAAACAAAATATTGAAAATAATGTTTTAAATTGTCCCTTAAAGCAGGATATAAAAACTTGTATCTGTAAATGTAATCTGCTAGCACTGAATATTTTCAGTGTAATAAACCTAAACACATTTCCGCTCTGAATGCCTTTTTGCTTGTACAGAAATATAAGGCTTTGTTAAATGGATGAATTTTGTTGGAGTAAATACACTAAACTGCATTTCCTCTGATGCCATGTACACTTCCTAGGATTTTTCACCTTTTATTAGGCTTGACTAACCCACTTGGAAAGCTCAGCACACCTTGTTATAAAGAAAGGTAGAAACCTTCTGAGACAGACTTCCTCTCTTCCCACTTTTTTCGGTGGCCCAGGTCAGTAAAGTCCCTCTCCAAAGCCATTTGCAGTAGGCTTCTCCTCCTCTGTTAAATTTAAAGTACACACAGCTAGAAACTGTTTCTCCACACAGATCTGAGGCCAAGAGAATTTGGCTGAGATCTTTGATGGAGACAAGTCACTCTTCGATGTGGTGAGACAACTGCAGGTGTCTCCAACCCTGGACAAGGGTGGGGGGAAAGAAAAGGAAGGGAGCGAGAGAGGCAGTGAGGAAGGCAGAACAGGAGAACATCCATTTACAATACCATGTGTATGGAGTCAGGAGGACTAGAGCTGTGCAGATTGAATGGCTTAAGAGCGTTCTTGTGAGTACTGACAAGAGAAAAAGACTCAGAAGAAGGAAAATACGTGGAAATACATTCCTCTGTCACACTAGGCATTGTGCATGCCAGGGAGGAATCTAAGATTTTGAGACAAGTATGTTTATTCAGATGCTGAAGATATGGTCAATAAATCTCTTTGTCCTACACTCCAATTTGAGAAATTTTGATTTCTGCAGCCCCAGGATACAGGGGTGGATACGCAAGCTAAACCATCAATATGCAAGCAATGCAGCTCTGCTCCATAAGCTTTACTGCAGCCCTAGGCTACACCACCAGCTGCTGCCACACTAATCCTTTCAACACAGTTACTTTTTCCCATGGCTGTGGAAGTTATTGGGCTGTTGTTCATATCAGGATCTAATCCAGGAAGTTTTCATCACACACTGATCTGAGAGAACTGGCCTGCAAAGAGTAACACATGAACACATAGCGCACACACACACACACGGAGATTTACACAGGCTTTTTAATTCTCATCTCTAAGTTATCTCTGAAGTTTAAATCTAAAAGGCTCAGCTACATATATAATCAAAAGTAGTACTCACCAAACTGTCATGTACTCCATGTTCCTAAGATACTGCAAGGAGTCTATATGCAGGATTGCTTTCTCTGAGCTGAATCTTTGCTCCTTCCCTTGCTTAGTTCTTCAGGTCCCGCATATTATTGCAGATGTGTTATTTCTTGTTTTCTGCTGATTAAGGGTAGCAGTTACCCTGCGGTGGTAACTACACTACCTTTCTCGTTATTATCATCTTCCAGCGTAGCAGCTCCTTCCCTTTGGCTTTTCACCTCCACTGCCTTTAGTTTTTTCAGCTTCAGCCTGTGTAGTAAACTTTACTGGGTTTAAAAGGGCCAAATACCAAATAGAAGACCCCAACATTACTCACAATGCCTTGTAGAGAATGGGCTCTATCAAAGCACAATCAAAATTTGCTTTGTGTGAGCTTCATAAGGTTCTGGCTGAGGTGGAGTTAAGTTTATTCACAGTGACTAGTAAAGGACTGTGTCTGGATTTGTACTGGAAAAAGTGTTGGAAATATAGAAATGTTTCTGTTATTGCTAAGTGGTGTTTGCCCAGCATCAGGGGCTTTTCTGCATCCTGTGCCACCCCTCCAGAGAGAAGGCTGGGGGTGCACAAGAAGCTGATAAGGAACATATCTGGGACAGCCAATCTCAGCTGACCAAACGGATATTCCAGACCATATGGCATCAAGCTGAGCACATAAAGCAGGGGGAAGAACAAACTGGGGAAACTTTTGGAAAGACGGCATTTGTCTTCCCAAGCAAATGTTATGCATGACAGAGTCCTGCTTTCCTAGAGATGGCTGAACACCTGCTCAGGAGAAGCAGTGAATGATTTCCTTGTTTTGCTTTGCTTGCACGCACAGCCTTTGTTTTCCCTATTAAACTGTCTTTATATCAACCCATGAATTTTTTTTACTTTAACACTTCCAATTCTCTCCCCAGTCCTGATGGTGAGGGAATGAGCAGCTGTGTTGTACTTAGTTGCTGGTTGGGGTTAAACCTCAACAGAGCAAAGCCAGGGAAGGATAGAGGATGAGATGATACAGCCAACTAATTAAGCAGTTGTTTTCTAGAATGATTGTAGAACAGATTGTCTTCAGGCACTGCAAGATGAAATTTATAAAGAGATCAGAAAGAAAGCAGTCTACACATGAAGCAAAATACAATGGAACGTGGCACATTAGTAAATACAAATGAAATGTTAGAACTTGGCAAAAATATATGAATAGATTTTAATGAACAGTATAGATCACAAGAAAAACTCTTGGTTTTTAAAGTTAAAAATACGTGGTTCTGCTGCAGGCTTATGTCTTGTGTATGGGTTTCATTCTTGGTTGTTATTTCTCACTTCTCTCTGCCCTGTTTAAATAATTTTACACCCATTAGCTAATGTTGAACAAATTTGATATAGCAACAATATTTCTCAAAGATATGTTAGCCGTATGTGTTTCCTGAAATAGATCTATAGATACAAATTGGATGCTTTCATTTACTCATCTAAAAGCTTTTGATGATACAAAAAATGTTGCAGTGAAAATTGATACCATTTTAAGTACTGGAGAGAGTACACAGAGAACAGAGGGAGAGAACTTTCTAATGCTGTAATTACAGAAGAAGCTTCAGTGGGGTTTACAGAAGAGTTGCAAGGCAAAATTGAATAAAATCAGGATTTATGTAGAAATTCCACATTGAGACAAGATTGTCAAAAAGAGTAAAAGGTAAAAGAGATGAAAGGTACTGTTGCATCAGTGGAAATAAGGTGAGATCATATCAAGATTCTCAACCACAAGGGGAAAATAGTTTCAAAAAGCTCAAGATATAAACCCAAAAAAATCAAAATAAAGATTCTGGCATTGTTCAAGTGACTGCATTAGAAATTAATTTTGGTGATTAATAATGGAGCTGCAGCCAGCAAGCAAAACCAAGCTATTTGAAAGGTGACTAATGACTGGAGCTGTGAACTTCATTTTTAAGATGCCATGGAAATAGACAACTATAAATGGACTATAGAAGTCCTAAAGGTGAGAAGCATTCCCAAGAGCCACAGGGAGAAATATTAGGAAAATATCACCACAATATGGGCAGATAAATCATGGGCACAGCTGTTGAACAACATATCCTGCATTTTGTGATCTAACAAGTGTCTTCCATAATATAATTTCAAAATCTATTAATGATATTTTAATTACATTTAATTCCATAAAAAAAACATTAAGGTTTGGGTTTTTATTAAATATTTTGGACCATTATTAATTCACAAGAATTTAAAAAATGACTTTTTAATTAAGACACTTGTTTTTCCAGTTGTCAAGTTTCACAAGCACAGATCGACTATTTAATGTAGAAAATGGCATCCCTTCACTTGGTAGTGCTGAAGTGGAACTTCAAATGCATATGAGGAGGGCACAGCCAGCTTAAAACAACACACAGAGAGAAAGACAGCAAGGAAACAAGACTGGTCTTTGATTTACAAATGCTTCTCAGCAATGAATTTGTTTCAGGAACAGAAGGCAATCTCTTCTGGAGAAACAAATAAGCGAAAAGCAAAACAGAATAAAGAGCCAGAATGTAAACTAAACGCTTGTCTGGCTCAGAGCCTCCAGTTTGATGTCTTGGGTTATAAATAATCAAGTGCACTTGTATTATCCATGTTGTAGAGCACTAGTATTCATGAATACTTAAAAATCCTCTGACAACTGGTTGATGTTTCATCAACCATAAAGTACAAAAGGCGAATTAGTGTTGTTTTTTCATCACCCTTTGTGGGCAAAAAGATCAAAGAAGAGATTTCCATATTGGCAAAGACCTTGTCAGTCTTTTTCTCTGCTTATACATAAAGATGTGTTTCTGCAATATGACAATGAAGACTGGCAGATGTTAAAACGAAAGTCACCCCTACATAAATTGAGCAACTTCAAGATATGAAGTCTTTCATGAGTGTTTTATAAAAGGATTCATTCTTCTTTCATGTTTATTTAATTATTTTATACCAAGAACTGGACAAGTCAATTTTTCTGTGAAACTTGCTTCTGGCATATCTGAATTTTCCTTTTTAACTGAAGAACAGGAAATCTCTATCTCTGTCACAGAACATAACTTCCCAGAATTTTTATGTCTAACATAATTACATCACTAATTTAATGACAATATCCAATGAGTAAAATTGCAACAGTATTGCGATGCGATGTTATGTTCTATGCTCTATATACTATTATATCGTATGCTAAAATTTAAAATGCACATTTTTCAACAGGAGGGATTCCCTTGCTGGAACAAAGATCTATGTGAAACATTTCACAGAAGCTCTTTGTCACTGAAACTGCAGAACAGTGTCAGCAAGGTGTGAAAATTTTCCATTTACTTTCAAATGTCCATCTTTGAATAAAATCATGTCTTAAAACCACAGTTCTGCATATGATTATACTACGTTTGAAGTACCATTCAATATAATTTCTATCCTAAACAAATTCTGTGCACATATTTCTTTAAATAAGATGCTCAGAATTATTTTTAGCGATTATTCTGAAAATGGGGAAATACAAAATTGCAGCCACTGTGTATTTTCTGCTCTTTTATATTCATTTTCTCTCCTGCCAGCCTGTGCACTTCCCTCAGACATTGTCTCAAAATATGCACATACCAATGCATTCATGCCTGAAAGAATCTAATGGAAAGAGTGACCTTCACTTTTCTTTTGCAACAGTCCAGAGGTGAGTGTAGCCCAGAAGTGATACCTGTCCCCATCCCTGTTTTGCCTCTGTGGCTCTGGCTGAGAGCAGCTTTCTGTAAAGCCATTTATTCGGGGTTCTTGTGGTCTGGATGTGACAGTCTGGGGTGCCGTGAGGGTGCCCCCAGCTCTGCAGCTTGCCTGAGCCTGTGCAGCCCCGTGGTCCTGGCAGGGAAAGCTGGCAGCTTTGCAGCTCATGTCACTCTCCAAAATTAAAGATCCACTGTCTGAAACAGAACTGTGGCAGGAACTATGAGCAGCTCTTTGAACAGTGCCGTAGTGAAGGTGAAGGCAGACCATGCTATAAAACAGGGTTAGATGCTGCATTAGGGTTTTTGTGAAAGCAGCCAGAGCAGTCTATTGCATCTTGTATTTATCATTTATATGATTTATGATATATTATGATATATGATTTATGTGATGAGTTTAATGAAGACTATAGCCTCTTTCTGTGGGGAAAATTTGTTCTGGATAGCATTTATTTTCATCTCTCCTTTGAAGAAAGAATATTAAAAAGAAAATGAAAGTTCAGTCTTTTCAGGTCTGTAACTCTAAAGGAATACAATATATTCAAAGACCACTGAAAGTTGCAGTGCTAAAAATCAAAATAGCAACAGATAGGAATTAGTTTTCATATTTTAGCCTTATAAAGGTTATTCACTAGTGGTGGTATGTAGTCACTTCTGAGCAATTTGCAAGATAATTTTTTGCTACATAACATATCCAGAAATTGGTTTTCCTTAGATTTTGGAAGGGCGAAGTGAAGAATGGTCCCCATGTTGCTCCCTGCTGAAACAATCAGCATGATTTGAGGTTATTGGAAAGCTTAGGAGAAATCAGAAAAAGTAACACCTGTATTTTTGCCAAGTAATTCCTGGAAGACATTTAATATATAAACATATATATAAATATATATAAACTTATATATAAATACTAACTTTCTCTCTTTTTAAAGACTTTTTTGACACACCAGCATTCTTGATGCTAAGAGCTGATATCCCAAAGTTTATTCATTTTAGTGACTTATGTATGATTATGCTGGAATGCATAATAAAATTACTAATTTTATAAAAGAGGAGCTAATTAAAAAATCTTCATTGGATCTGCTCTGTTGTTAGAAGGTGATACTGTTGAAAATAAAATACTTAAGCATTCACCTATAAATGGCAAAATCTATTAAGGTACCTTTGATTTTTCTGTACAGCTGTTGTAAAAGACACTAAAATTCTTTGGTGTATCTAAAATATTTGGCAAAATGCATGGCAATATTTAAGGTTGCAGCACAGTCCAAGAGCTGGCAATGTAACCTTCAGGAAGTCTGAAAGTTTTTGATACAAAGCTTCATGAAGCCCATCTATTTCTTGACCTATTCCCTTAGCACCAGAGTTTCCTGATGGAACCAAATAATAGAGACTGAAGCACTTTAGTCCTTCTGGTACACAAAAATATTTCCCTGTGGTTTTCATGTGTTTCCTGAAAATAATTCTAAATAATTTTCATATACTTTCTTAAGGATCTAAACCTCACATATATCCAGGGAAAATGTCTATTCACTTGCTGTCTGTTCATTTTAACTAAGAGAATGAAAAATGTTTTTCACTCAAGTAGAATAAAAAATAAACTCTCTATAGCCAGTTGGCTATAAATAACAAATATGTTTGTAACAAATACATAACTGTCTGCATAGAGCATATAACAAATTTCAATATAACTTTTGCAATGGTTTTTTTTCATCATTTTAACCTTTCTTTTACCAGAATATTAAGTTTTTCTGCCAATTTATCTGCATAGTCCTTGGGGGGCCATTATAGTCTCTCAAGATTAGTGATTTAATATATTTGATTTCTTGTATTTTCTTATTATTTCTACTAAAATTGAGCTATTTTACTGGGAAGGGGCCAGCAAACCCTTTACAATATTTCACTTAACTAAAGATCAAATATCATGAGGCTGAAAAAGAATCTTGTGTATAAGTCATCTGGGCCGTAATTCTCTTTTAAGTTAAGGAATATTAAGTATCATAGAAGGCAAACAAGAACATGTGTTAGTAAGAACAAATAAATAAAAAGCTGACACTTGCCTTCCTGGTTTGCTTTGACTATTTTAACTGGAGGAAAGACTCTTTGCTTTCCCAGATGTAAGTCTTGTACTGTTGAAGAACAAGCAAATGCCCCTTAAGCCTTGGGACATTCTTCAAAATAGTTCTTTGATGTTTTCAGCTGCTTTAATTTTTGTTTACACAAATGGAGACTCTTTAAAGGGCTTTATTTTCAAAATACATTTTCTCAGTAGTTTTGTTAAAATTCAGTTCACAGGAAGAGTCAATGGCAGGACTTACAGAAAAGAGGCACCCACTTACAATGAATTTGTAATCCTTTGGCCAGGAAACTACTGTCTATTCATATTAATACCTCGCTAACCTCACCAAAAAGAAAAAAAAGTATCATCCTACTTTAATAAAAATAAGTGATGTTTTCAAAGCTAATGAAGAATAGATCAGTTCCAAATATTATTTTTGTTTCATCCTCAGTATTTCACAGTATATGTGCTGAAATTGTGCCCTTACAGTCTCATTTGATTTAGTCTCATTTAGTGCCTCACTGTCGAATAAGGGTTTCCCCTTCATACATGCTCTACTGTTCTCTGCTATGTAAGATTTTCTGATGGGTGTTTTTCCTTCTATTTTGCTTTAAAGATTTCACATTTATACCTCAAACTCCCAGATCCACAAACAGTTATAACAAACAGTTGTAACTTACACAGTTTCTCCAGCTCTGGAGCTGCCAGCATGGCACAGTAGTGAACCTGTTGAAGTGAATGAGGAGGAAGCCACAAAAGTGACCAGAGGGATGGAGCACCTCTCCCATGAGGACAGGCTGAGAGAGTTGTTCAGCCTGGAGAAGAGAAGCTTCAGGCATATCTTACACAGCCTTCCAGTAATCAAAGAGCGCTCACAAGAAAGATGGAGAGGGACTTTTTACAAGGGCATGTAATGACAGGACAAAGGGGAATCACTTTAAACTAAAAGAGGAAAGGTTTAGATTAGATATTAGGAAAAAGCTGTTCACTGTGAGGGTGATGAGGCACTGGAATAGGTTGTGCAGAGAAGCTGTGGATGCCCCATCTCTGGAAGTGTTTAAGACCGGGTTGGATGCCACCTGGTCTAGAGGATGCTGTCCCTTCCTATGGCAGTGGATTGGAACTGGATGAAATTGAAGGTGCCTTCCAACTCATGCCGTTCTAATGATGATCTGCCCAGACAAAAATAGATATTAATTTTCTCCCTTGTGACAACTAACTGGAGATTAAGTTGCTCTCACCTGCAGTTGACACATGGTGAGACAGAAGCAGTTTTTAGGCTGTTTGTACACAGCTGGGACCAAGAGGTGGCAGTCCAGATTGTCTAAGAAAGGAGTCAGTCAGCAGGGAGCTAGGGTGCTCCTCCTGTGGAGCTGATGGAGGCAGTTCAATGTCCTGTGGTCACTCATTTCCTCGCAGCACGGAAATCTTAAACTTTTAGGCAAGATCCTTTGCTTCAGCGTGATCGCGCTTGTTTGAGCAGGATGCATTGACACAAAACATGTGTCTGCAGAGCGCTGGAGGAAATAATAGGATACAGCCAGTTTGCTGGAAAACCGATTTCAGCAATTCTCTCAGGCAGGTAATTACTCCTTGTACTGATCTTATAGAGAAAGTCTTATCCAAGACAGGCAGAATACTAAAGCTTTCTTTATCCGTACGTAAATGCATCAGAATTGTTTCAGCATCACCTGGTCTTTTAATAGTTTCTAGCTGAAGACATACATATACATAGTAGGAAAAATTACACAACCCCCACAAATATTATTGACCGAGACTTGAGATGTAAATATTACCACATTAATGTATGTTAATATATGTTAATATTTGTTAATTTAAAACCCCCTCTATGAGATTATGACCTTGGTTTACTCAGAGGAAACTTTCTAGAAATTTACAGTTTTCAAAATTATCAATTTAACTAGCTTATTTTTAGGGCTTCAGATTTAGAACTGTCAAACCTTAGCTATGGCTACCGAAATGAGAATGCATAAAAGAAACATTTGACTTTACAAAGTGTTCCCTTTTACAAGAAAGAATTCATATAATTTTATTTTTTTTTACTTTATCTACTTTAAATAAGGATAAATAAGAAATATCTCATTGTCCAAAATGTTCTTTATATCCAAGATTAATAATTTCTCAATCATAATTTTACTCATAATTTTTTACTGTGTATTTGTACAATTGTATTACACTATCAGAAACTAATCAAACTATACATAGAATTACATCAATACAAATGTCATTATTATTTGTAAGAAGTGGTGCCATGTAACCAAAGGTTAATTGTGGAATAACATCATCATTTCTTATGCAATTAGGACCTGAAAATCTGTGACAAGATTCTGAAGTCTCACATGGCCAGAGAAGAGGTTCATTCAAGGGTATTCACAAAGCAGACCCGAGATCAATTTTGAAACCGTCTGGAATCAGATCAGGCACAGGGAATAAAAATGGCAGCTCTCACAGGCTGGGAAAAGCGAATAGAAGCAAGCATTAGAATTGCTAAGGAAGACTACATCTGGGGAAGACAGAGCAGTGGGAGAGCTTGCCTTAGCCATCTATTGATTTTCTGATGTACCAAGTAGCACAGAGGAGAAAGGATATGGAATTGAGCCTGAGAGAATGGTGGTGCTCATGCAGCAGTAATTAGAGGTGAATTATCTGGCTGCAGAGAGGGGAATACCTGTGGATAAAAGTCCCAGGCTTATAGAAGTTATTATTTGTAGGACCAGTGAAGAGCAGTCTAGCTCCTGAATGGCCCATTAAGCTTTGAGCTGTGAGGGAAATTGGCGGAGAGGCTTTGCAGATACAGACGGAGTCTCGTCAGGTTAAGGTGAGCGCAGAGCATGAAATCCACTTACACCATCACTAATGGGGAGCTCTAACTCAGACAAGTCAGTCCTCAGCTCTCTGAGCAGCAGGGGGAGACAGGGTTTTAGGACTTGTCCTGTTTCATTTCCTCAGTTTTCAGACCAGAGGAAGCCAGTTTCTTGTAAGCAGAGCTATATTCAGCTGCTGGAGTCACAGCTTAATGGATTGCGATGGTACTGATGGGAGCATGCCACTCCTACTTATCTGGTGTGGGGAGGGAACCCACGAGTGAGACAAGCTGAGAATGACTCATTTGAGAAAGACTGGATAGAAAGCTTGCATCACAATTTGGCATTTAATATCCTATTCCTAGCACCTTTTTGCTGGATTTTGTGGCTTCTAAAACAAATCAAACCAAAATTAACAAATTAGAATTGCACATTTTACATGCTTGCTACATCTTATCAATATTATTCTTACTCCTTGAATAAGGTCCAAAATGTTAACCAAGGAAAAAATTCAATCCAAACTTTTACTTGTATATAATTACAAAAGAACTTTGCTCTGACTTCAGTGATTGCCATAGTATCTCTAAGCATCACTTTAGAAAATAAATACAAAAACTCCTAGTGCTGATCTGCAGCTGATTCAATTGAGCGAATTTGAATATGGAAGAATGTCTTGCCATTAAATCTGTATGAGATCTGGTTTTTTCCCTAAGTGGATTTCAATGTTCCCTGCAAGTCATTAAACTTCCTTACCCACGCCAATGCCATTAGGAATCTAATAGATTTCTACAGGTTGCTCAGATGTAGATGTAAGATCTGCATATCTTGATCACTAGTGCCATGTTTATTGTGAAGTATTTGTACATAAATTGCCATGAAAGATTGGCATCTTGAATTAAACTCCCATATGTCTATAAGAAAGCAATAGGGACTAAGATGAAGAAGCCAGAGAAAAGAATATTAATCAAAGTCGAAGGAGGGTAGGAAGTCTCTTTATCCTCTACATCCGAGGAAGAGCAAAATGCAAGAGAAAGTGTTTTGTCTTCTGATCAAAGTTGAAATATTATCAGTGATTTTTCTCTCTTCTATAGCCAATGTGTTTGGTAACTTGTGGTGGGTTCACCCTGGCTGGATGTCAAGTGCCACCAAAGCTGCTTCTATCAGTCCCCTCCTGCTGCGAATGAGTGATTTTTGCTATCAATGGCATTAGCAAAAAGTAGGTTTTAATATGAGTTTGTGAAAGTGCTGGTTTTAACCAAGTTCAGTGATAGGGTTTGCTCTATTACTTACCACATAGATGAAGCATACATAGGATGCTGTGGAGCAAAGGTGATGTCATTGTGGCTTTGCTTTAAAGGTATAAGACTCTTCCTTTTTTTCTGAACACAACACTGGGAGACAGCTGCTTTTATTTTTATTTCAAACCAGAATATTATTAAGCGAGTTATTCTGCTTTCTGTTGTGTTTTAACCTCAACAGACAGCCAGCTAACCCTACCTTAGCCCAAAGCAGCACATTCCATCTTGTGAAGACATGGTGTTTCCTCAGCTTAAAATAAAACTTAGTTCCTTGAAAACAAAACTTACTGAACTAGGGACAGAAGTATAAAATTACTTTCTATACTTTTGGGGTATATTTAAGAAACAGAAATATATTTAACATAAGGAATAGAAATCAAAGTAGGTTTGAATTCATTTTTAACATCCCAAAAAAAATTGCTGTATCCTGACAGTGCATTATACTGCCTGGAAAGTATTTGTCTTTTTTTGTTTTAGATTTAGCTATTATAGTTATAGTATAACTATAACTATAGTTGTACTATATAACTATAGTATATAGTTATACTATTAGCATAGTTTAAAATTTTGCACTCCTGTGTTTCATTCACAGTCATTGTAGCAGTGGACTAAGAGTATTTTCCTTAAGATTTGTAGCCCATATTTCATATTTAAAACACAAACAATAAAATTTTGCTGCCAGCACGTGATGAGTTGACGGTGTCTGAATATGAGATGTATACCAAGGTGCTCTATCACTCCCCTCCTCAGAATAAGAGGAAGGGGAGAAAATAAGATGGAAAGGAAAATTTATGGGTCAAGATAAAGGCAGGTTAAAAAAGCAAAAGCAGCCCTCACACCTTCTTTTCTCTTAGCCTGTATGTCTGATCAGTCATTACATGGTATGGAATATTCCTTCGATCAGTTTGGATCACCTGTCTTGGATGTGTCCCTATATCCCCTGCCAAGATTTTGCCCAACCCCAAGACTAGAGGTGAGTGTGAGAGGAGTGTTAGTGAGGGAGCCCTGATGCTGTGCAGGGAGCGCTCAGCAGTAGGTAAAAGAAGAGTGTGCTCTCCACACCCTTCTTGCTACCAGTAAACAGCACAGCAATGTGCTGACTGATACAGGAAAAATTAATATCAAGGACTGATACAGGAAAAATTAACTCCAGGTCGGCCAGACCCAACACACAATACTAAAGAGAATTGTGATCAGAAAGACAGAGCTGCTTTGAACAAAAATTATTCTTGTCAACCTGTCAATAAAAAGTTTCTTGAATAAAAGTATCTCTAGAAATGTGGTGAGGAATATATGCTTCTGAAGCATAAGGGGATTTAAAATGTGATATTAAATATCTTGTTTCTTGGGAGAGAGAATTAAAATGGGATTAATCTTTTTTAGACAAATATACAGGGACATAGAGTTTATAAAGAGAAAACATGCAGCATATCATGCTTTAAAATATGTATAAACAAGATTGAAACTTATCACAAGTGAAATGCCAATGCTGTGTGAAGGGACTTCTTCATACAAGTTGTAAGAAAACTTGAATCTTGACTCAGAGCTGTTACTGTCACTGAAGCCATGGAAAATGAAAAGAGAGGGCACTACAATTCTCTATTCCCAATAAAGACCTAGAATTAGAACTATAAATGGATATCAGCCTGCAATTTAGAAAGGAAATAACATGAGTTTCCTTGTTGCACCGCTCTTTCAACAGGAAAAGCATTCACTTAGCAGCAGTGCTACAGTTCTAAGCTCAGCATTAAGCCTTTTAAAGTGTCACTTTTTTCAGCATTAATCTAATGATAAGAGAGAAAGGCAATTGCAAAAGTCATTCTTTATTGCAGCATTTAGCTCCTTGAAACTTCATCAAAATCAGGAGGGACCCCTTTTTGCTTTGATTGCCTGACCCAGAATCTTTAATCCCGTTCATTAAAACCATGCCACTCTTTCCTTCTGAATTGCCTTCTGAGCTCCAGGAAATCACCAGGCACAGACACAAAGCAGAGCTGAGGGCTGTACCAGAGCATAACTCTGACACCTGAAGAGCACAATTCTGCACTGAGTCAGCTGCTTGAATGTGAGACATAAAACTGGCTTCCCATTAATGAAAGATAACATTAAAAGTGTCATTTTACTTGATTAAGTCATCTGCTTAGACTGCAAATCAAGAAAGCATTTTTCTTCAATATTTAAGTAGTAGCATGTGACTGGGGTTCCATACCGATAGAAAAGGCACCTCTAAAAATGGGTTTGTTTCGTTATTCTCCCCTTCCCTTCAAAAAGCTTTCACAGGATGTTTGGGTTCTTTTAAACAACACGAATCTTCTACAGTAATGTTTGGAAAATATTCAGAAAATATTCAGAATAAACATATTTTAACACTTTAAACGTGTCCTAATGACAAAATTTACTTAACTTCCTTGTTTCCTTTCTTTCTTTTCCCACCTACAAAAAGAAGGGTGATTGACATTTTACAGAACAACTGCAACAAAAAAGGAATTGGTGCAGAGCTCTATTTTTCTAGGGGAGGGTTAAATGCTTCAATATAGCTCTAGCTAGTAGAAGACAAATATGAAATTGAGTATAAGACCTTAAGTGATGGTACAATGAATGAGAAATAAGGCTTTCCCTATTTGACCAGCTATTGCTCTCCCATAAGGAAGACTGACAGATATATTTGCTTGCAGGACTGTCCCTCAAGGAGCAGAGGTAACAGCAGGCACAGCACCCTCCACCCAGATGCCTGAGACACCAATGATCTAAAGAGGTCAGCTCCTTGCCATTGTATGAAAGGACATATTTGCACAAGCAGGACAGACTTGAATGACCTTGCTGTCTCGTCAATAATAACGGGTAGCTCAGCTCAGACCTGCTCAAAGTGGGTATTTCACAAGTGCTGTTGGTCTTTCTGCTCGTCAGTTGGTGGGTTAAAACCTGTTTATGTAATAACTTGACCCCTGGGTGATAAGCTAAATGCACTCTGCAGTTTCACAGTCCTCCAAATCCCAATTCCCACAGAAGCACACTGATTCAGTTTATCTTAGAAGTGAGGAGCATCTGAAGATTTGCCATCTGGAAGTGTCTAGAGCACAAAATGTCTGAGGCTCTCACTGCTGACATGGGAGGGGGTGTGTTATGTCCATTGCCAGCAGGCTTTTAACATTTGCATTCTATTTCAGAGCCAGAAGTGCTCAGAGCCACAATGCTACTGTTACTCAAAAGCCTGTTGGAAGCTGCATAACGCTGCTGGATTCAGTGGTGAAATGAAGCAAAGCAGAAATGGTGCTTATCTATGCAATGTAGAGCATCCAGGGTCTTTATGATTTTCTCACTAAGCTGAACTTTTTATAGTATTTTTTTCTCTGTGATTGTGGTCCATGGGTTTGCAGCATGCCTGATGTTTCTTCTCACTCCAGTCTCTGCTCAGGATAATTCCACATCTTCAGTGCTGGCAAAGGACAAGGCTGCTTCCCCAGCTTTCCAAATTGTGAAGCTTGTTTGAGTTGGCAGGAAAAACACAGGGGCTTCAATTGGCTGTGATTGCTCTCTGGTTAAAGACCAGAGCAACAGAAAATGCCTCAATTTACCAGTAAAACCTTATTCAGCGAAGTAAGTGATCCTATCTTTTTTTGAGCAGTGCTTCTCTTATAAAAACTAAAACCCAGAAAAGAAAATGCCAGAGAGACTTCTAGAGCGAGTAGTTGAACCAAAAGCTCCTGTTTGAGGTTAAAAGTCTGTTCCCATCCAGGCCTTGTTTGCTTTCCCCATAACAAGGGACAGTATTGTTGTATCAGAGCTGGATTAAGTCAGTCAGGCACAGAATCTATCACTTTTTCTTATCCAGAAAACTCAGGATGTATTTTGCTACATAGATTTCAAATGCTCAGATTTACAGCACCATTACTTCTGTGTAGAAACGTATAAAACCAGTTTGAACAACCAGGACCTTAGTGTATACACTTTCTTAATGGTTTTCCTGTTTTTCCTTTCTTCCTTCATTGGCACAGATGGAACAATGGACACTTCAGCAGTCCAAGCACATATTGAGGAAAAAGCTGGGAGGAGGATCATCTCACACCTCCTACCCATCATGAAAAATTCAAAGTAAAGGAAAACACACAGGTCAAGTACGCAGCTAAATCAATTTCTTTAACTACAAAGAGACTGAGAATCAATAGATTTAGGAAGAAAACAGTTAAATGTATCTGAGACTAATGACTCTACTGACAGTAACATGGCAGCACTCTTCTCAACATAGTATTTAATGTTTTTTCTATCCATTATTTTATCTATGATTTGGCAGTGTAACCAACTCTTTTTATAATGCTGTACTTAAAGAAAATACTGTCTCCTTTGATTAAGATGAATGAAAATAAAAGCTATCCTGAAGTGAAGGTATTTCAGATGGCAAGATATTAACAATAATATGGAAATATATGACATAAAAAGAATTTATGGAAGAGAAAGAATGTTACTTTATCTGTCATATAAACTAAAGGTTGCTCTTCAATGTATGAGCACATTTTTTTATAGTTTAAAAGCATTCTGGCAAACTTCAGCTGAACCTTTAACAAGAAAATCAAATCTTTATATACAATCTAACTGAAAAATAAAAGGCAACTTTTAGTACTATCTCAGATCATCCTTGATGTTTTCTCACCTCCACATTACTATTAACAAAATTCTGCCTCTGAAAAATTCTCTGTGTGTTACACTTCATGGCTTATGAAAGGGAAATTGCTTGCTGCATTCCCCAGGAAGGCATAAATATGATCAGAACTCAGGTCAGCAAAGTCTATTCCTGCAAAGCCTTCATGTTGCCAGCCCTGTTTCTGCTATCCTCATTCTCAGTATAAAGTTAAAGCTGTACATAGATGGACTTCAGAAAGTTGAAACTACTCTGTGTGCTGTAAAAAAGTTATAAATTAATCATTTTTCATTTATCCTCTGGTGAATGTCATGTAAAATTTTCAAACACTAGAGGTTTATCACAGTTGCTTTTGGAGTGATTTGAAATGATTGTCAGTAGCGCAATTGCATCCTATGAATAGTGTATGATGTTTCCACAGACACTGGCTAGGATTTTTGTTTACTTTTATCTATGCTGCTGTGTTTCCTTGGTGTCATAAAGACAAGGTAGTTTTCCCACTCTTTCTTTCCTTAAACTAGTAGTCAGCTATTATGTTTCCTGTTTGGTTTTGCTGGGTTTCTTTGATTAGTAAAACGTTAAACTCTATACTATATTTCTTTGTGTTGCAAGACACTGCTAGGACTGTATTAACACCAGTTAATTTCTGTTTGTCAGCACCATACCCCTCTAGGAAGGCATCCCAAATTGATTTTCATGCAAGGATCATAAAAACTTCATTTTCTTTTGTTGTCACTAGTGTACACTAGTAGGTAATGCAGAATCTAATTGTTATGAAACTTAGAAAGTAGAACAGTTCTCAGAAGATTAACTAAAATCAATTAGCAGAGGGAATGAAGCCACCATTGGTTTTTGATGCTCGCCCCCATGAACACAGCCATTCTCATTCCAGGACATAGAGGGATTATTTTAATGGAAAAGAATAGCTGGCTTCTGCGCTTTGACTGCCAACAGGAGAGTCAGTTAATTTTGAAAGCCACAGAGGATTTTCTCATTTAAACATTTTTCTCTGAGGGAGCACAGAGAAATAACTGAAATGTTAAATATTTTTAAATTAAATTCTTCTAATATTAATAGGATTGTTACTTTCATTTTTTACACTACAGAATTTGTTTGCTCATAATTTTGGAAAAGGTGTTTAGAGCTGAACCTTTTGATCCAAATACATTACTTTCAATACAAGCTGACTGGAAAGTGATTGTAAAGTCAGTATTATGTGATGTGTTGCTGAGCTGGTAGCAATGAAAACCCATTTTGCTTTTGGTTAGTGTTCTGCTGTAAAATAAATGACTACTTAAGAGTTTATGGGAAATAGGTAATCAAATCCATACATTTTTGTAGGACTTTTTCTTGAGAAGGATCCTAAGTTATGCCTGGTTCTGGCTTCCTTCAAACAGGCTTTCATTTTCTTTATCCCTTTTCATACCCTTTTTCTTAGGTCCTGGTTTTCTTTATATCTTCTGAATAATGTAAAAAGAAAAGCAAAATATCCATTTGCCTCATAACATTCACGTTTTAGTTACTTTATATGTTTTAATTCAATTGCATTTTTTTTCTCTGTGGATTTAAGGTCACATGTAGATTTTAAGCGACTAGGGAGGGCCCAGACATGAGAAGGCCATTAGTGTTATTTCCAATGTACTATCAGCCCACACAGCCTCCTGTAGGTCCATATGGTACTATAAATAGCTTTTCTTGGACAGACATTGCATCTGTTGAGATGCTGATTAAATTAATGCCTCACATTCATTTCCATTTCCCCACAGGTTTCCATGGACTCATGAGAGACTAGAACATCTTTCCACCATTAGTTCATGTAAATTTTAAGACAAAAACTTTTAATTTCTTTTGTTTGGTTATTTCCCTCTTCATTACTTCATTTATGTTTTCTTGGAACACAATAATTTTGTTACAATGATTCAGATAAAGTATTTAACAGCAAATTCACATTCTACTTATTTTTACTAAGGCTGTACACTGGAAAAATGTTTGCAAGGATAGAAATATTTCTCTGAGATTCAAATATCTCTGTTTCATTTACAGTGAGACAACCTTGCAGTCCTTCCCACATCTCTTTTCATATTCTTTTTGTGGAGATTAATTTTGCTACTATTTTTACTTAAATATTTGAATGCAGGGAACTGAATTGCTACTTATATTACTTCCAAGGAGTGAAAAACAGCTGTGGTCAGCTAAATAGAAAGCAGCCATGCTAGTAAGACACTGAATTCACTGCCTAGGTACAACATCTCCTAGGTGCCCTCAAAACTATTTTCAGCAGCTCACAACACAAAATTCAGCTGTAGCTGGAAACCTCTGTGCTGCTGTCTGGTCACTACATTCAGCTGGCAGCTCCTGAACAGGTACAGCTAAAAAGACAGGATGTAAAAGTTTTGGGGGTCACATTGTCTTTAGTAAAACCTCAAAAACTTCCTGACACACTTTGCCATATGTAAAATCGATGGCCAGCAATCACTGTGTCATGAGAACAGTCGCAATATCTGTGATCTTAAACCTGTGGGATCAATCTAGAACAATGACAGTATTTAAGGGTAAAAGGAAACTCCAGTCACTCCAAGAATCCTAAGATATAGTTGACATTCATATTTCTTGTAAAATCAACATCTGGCTTTGTAGACTCAATAATGTGTGGCATAGGGACATAATACTAAATACAATACTATATTCATATATTCTTTTATCATATACAAGTGTAAAATTCTTTAACAAAAAACTCATTTTTCATTTGTGTGTACACATTTTCCTACCCCTAAGGCTTATTTAAAATTCTCAGTATTCTATTCAGATTGAAAAAAGCACCAAATTATGATGATAGCTCCTATGCTAATACACAGAGCATAAATTTTCAGAATTCTGGATATTTTTATATCATTTCTTATGATTTTTCAAAGTTGGGTAAATAAATTTACAAGAGTTAAAAATCCTGCTGAGGAACATCACTTTGGGAAGGTATGTATTTATGAAAACAGCCTTATTTAAATCCTGGACAGACAATTAGCACATAAATTGCTACTTGCACACTTTTCCTGTGACTTTAATTCTTATTACTTTAATCCAATCTTGCAGACTATAAGAGCAAAGTAATAACACCACGACTTCAGTACAACAAATGAATGGAAATTTTAGCTCAGCTTAATTCATTTCCTGTTATACAAAATTTAACACACAAAATTAAAAAGGAGTATCTTTGAGATTGTGCAGTTAGTTTTGTTTTCTTTGTTGCATTTCTTTTGTCTGATTCTGCCTTATCAATGAAAAGCATTTTTGTCTCTCTCCTTCATAGTCACAGTGCACAGTAATCCTCTTCTAATTTCAGTTATTACTGCAAGATGGAAATCAAATCTGCTTTGCCATGTTTAAAATGTATTATTAATGCATACAGGTAGAGGAGAATGTCCAGAGGATATCATCATTTTGACATCTATTTTACTGTCCTCTGCCAGGCAATGAATCAAAGATGTCTCAATCATCTAGAAGGTGTTATCAGATTTCTATTACAGTTGTTGGAACTCTTTGTATGATGTCACTAAGTGAAGAAATAAATCAATTTAAATGCATTTAAATAGCTCACAGATGTGTACCATAATCTTACGCTTCCTGGAGTTGTGTTGTCAAACCAAAAATATTAAGGATGCTGATAAACATACCTCAAGGTTGAAGATATAGGAAAGGACACGCTGTTACTGTAAAGTGATAGAATGAGAATTGCCAGTCTTTTCAGTTGCTCTGCTGAAAATAGTGCATCCCAAATTCAGTGATGGAACGGGAGCAAAATTGGAGCAATCTGCCCTTTGTGTCTAGTTTTCAAAAGTGCTTCATTTAGCCTTTCTCACAAAATCTGGTATTAAATCACTGACATAAATTACTCCCCTTCCCTCAGAATCTTAACAAGAATTCAAGTCTCTCTGGTTTAAAAAATAAAAGAGAACAAATGATTGATCTTTATTATATGATTAATCCCTATAATAAAATATATCTGTCACTAATAGATCCTTGCATATATCACAAGTTTTACTTAGCCAAAGACATCACTGGAACAGAAAAATTGCTGTTGCAGTTTAGCTTAGGTGATTTCACGCTTCCTTCAAAGTTATGATCTGGATATTTAAATCAACCAAAATTTTACTGTTTAGTTCACTAAAGAGGATTTTTTACAAGAAATATTCATGTTCACTCCTCTTAGTGTTTGCCTACTTTATATTCAAGTAAAAGTAAGGTAAAAATAAGTAGAGATAATCTAAGTAGTGTCTAAAATGCAGAAGCAGGAAGGGGAAATACGAATTTCTGCCCTTGTTTTAGCATTCCAACAAATGTTGCCCATCAACTACGCCAGGGCAAACCACTTTTCTCTGTGCTGACAGTGTTGCATGCACCCATTTACTCACAGTTTTCTTCAGAAGGACTTTGGGGCGAGTGATTTGAGTGAAGCATTTTGTGGGACAGGAGCTTGGCCTCTCCGTGCAGAGACGTTCCCGGAAAGGTGCTAACTCCATCTGTCAGGCTGCATTTCCTGTGCCTCTCCGTGGGAGCTCTGTCCACAGTCCTCAAACACTTCCAGCTTTAATGCTGAGACTCAGAACCTCCCACAGGATTCAGCAGTATGACATTGAAAAATTACAAAAGTGACCTTTTGGAGATTTGTATTTATCTGTTGTGATTTGTAAGGAAATGGTCCTATTTAGAAACCACTTTGCATAACTATTGTAGGCATGTGCTTCTTTAGACTCTATTCATCTTTGTAAAGATATTTTTAATGAGGATCCCTAATCATATAAGCATATGAAAAGTTATTTTATGAAGGAATATGTCAGGCAGATATTTACAGCAGATTGTGACTACAGAACTAATCAAACACAACAGCTTATAAGGAGGGTAGAATAAAATACCATGTCAATTTATATAACTCCAACTATAAAAGAATGCAGTTAAGAATTTTTCCTAATTTAGTTACAAAAAACTAACCATGAACACCTGAACAGCACATCAACCATTTGCATTTGATTATTAAGGACTAAGAAATCTAAGTGTAACATATCAAGGAGCAGCATAGTCATATGAAAGTTGTAGAGGTCAGGGAAAAGTATATTTTTCCTGAAGGATTGCCAGCAGTTTAGTCTTGTCTTTTATAGTTTCTAGAGGTTTACAATGCAAGATAAATTTCATGAGAAAAAACTGACTCTGAATCTCACTTTCTACTTAGTTCAGAACCAAAGATGTGGTCAAAGATTTTAAGCATGACCAGATTGAAAAACCGATTGAGCACAACATTTTTGGTCAATGAGGTTCAAACTCACAAAGTACTTACAAACTTTTCTCCCCAGACTGTCTAAAAGCTGATTCTATTTACACTTCACTCCTGAATTCTGTTTCTCCCTGATGACTTCCTCAAAACACCACAATCCAATTCAATTACACTCAAAACTAAAGCCATGAATGTTTGATCTGAACTATCCTGTGCTTCGAATCAGAGATAAGGCATTGCAGTATCCTCTTATCCTAGACTGAAAACTAACTGTGGAGCAGTGCACAGATGTCTCAGAATCACAGATGAGAAAACAGTAGAGGAGCGATATTAAGTTATACCTTGCCTTCAAGACAGCTCCATACATATCTGTGTCATTTCTGAAAAATATTCATTGTCGGGATGCGGCACTGGTGGCTGGGTTCTGTTCTCCCTTGGACTGAGATTGACGAGAGAGAGAGGAGTTTTCTCTTGTTCGGACTTGGTTGTTTATTCTTCTCTTATCTACATTACATGTATACAAGGTACAAGGAGCTACGTGCACTAATATAGAGAGGTGCAAAATGGCTAACAAAGAACTTCTTCAAGGTCTTTTATATGTCCATTTATCCAATTAACAAATGCCAAGTAAATTATTTTTCTTAGTGACTCAATGACTCGATACCTGTGTTCTGCACTGTGGCACTTTTTTCCAATCACCTATTACTACCCAAAAACCTCTAGAAGAAGAAGATGAAGACGGAAGAAAAAGAAAGAAGAGATAACACCCTAAATCCTCCATCTTGTCTTTTGTTTTTTTAATAGAGCTTAAACTTTAAACTCTAACTTTTTCACTTAGTTCCTTAAGAAAACTCTCTAACTTACACACTCACACTCCAAGCTTTTCTATCTAACAGTTGTCTCCATGGTGTTATGTGAAATTCAGTGCTTTCTTGGATGTCAGAGCCAGGTATCATAGATAAGGACACACACTCTGCCTCTGACTTCAACAATTCATCTAATCTACTCCATACAAATTTTCACCAGCTAAAGCTTTTGTAGCCATTACAAACATGGCACTTCCCAGTGTTTCAGATTCCCTTTTTTCCCCATGAGTCTCTAGCCCTGATCTTTCTTCCTACAATTTAAGGCCACTGTTTCTGGCCTGCTCAGCAGGGACAGGAGAGTAGATTATTCATCTTTGGCAGAAGGCAGCATATTTGAAGACTGTTACTATGTCACCCCTATATTTTCTTTTTTGTAGGCTTAATAACACCAGTGTGTTCTCTCCTTCTCCAAAAGTCGTAAGTTTCAGACGTTTGATCAATCTTTTTGCTGTCCAAATGCTCCACTTCATTCTTGAATTGTGGCGCACAAAATGAGCACAGTACATCACCTAAGGCATCACCCATGCTGGAAACAGTAATTACTGTGTGTGTCTTGCAGTCTGTATGGCTGTTTATACATGCTAGCATGAAGCTTTTTCACAACAGCATGACATGGCTGACTGTATAAATGTGCATGTCCTCCACAGAGATTTATTATTTGATAAATTGCTCAATAACATGTGCATACATACATATATTTGGCGCTGAAATTTCCAGAGGGTCTTTTAGTTTTTTAGTAGAAAACATATAGCATATTGCTTATTGACTTAGCAAAAACAAATTAAAGTTTTATGAACTCCTGCATAGCAGCATTACTATTCTAATTATGCAGGAGATTTGTTGATAGTCTGGTGTATTTTCTTCTAATTAATTACACACATTTTATTTTGTGAATATATTTCGGCTTTTCTTGTAGAAGTAAAACAATTTATGCAGCCTGAACATAGTATATATATACACACAGAATGGAAAACAAAATCAAGAAGCCTTCTAAATTCAGATTTTATGATTTCCTGCAAAATATTCCTTTCCTTTTTTTCCCTGGCTTCTCCTATATTGCACTCAACTCCCATGCAGTTTATCAAGAACAGAGAAGCAGCCTGACAACCACACCCTTTCGTACAGCAGAAGAAACAAAAAACACCTTCAGGACCCTGTGCATCCAAGGCTCCACCTACATCTTCACCCTTGCTGACCGAATAAACCTTCCTCTTGCAGATCCAAGTGAGAAGTGCTGTCCTCAGCTGAGACTCTCAAGATAACCAAGGATATCCCAGGGCAGTAAACCTCAATTTACTGGACAAGTGTGTCTTAAGTGATGTCATCAACTTTATACCTCACAGGGATCTCTGGGGCTCAGTGCACTGTCTCTCCCAGATGCAGCACACTCTCCTGGTTGGTAAGTATTTCAACATACATTATATGTTTAAGAACATATATGTTCTTCTGGAAACACAGGAAGAATTCCTGGAATCTTCAGAAGATATTATTTCTCTTCCAAACTCTGCAGATGATCAGATTGAGGGTAAGTATGAATTTAATATTTTACCTTTGTCCAGGATGGATGGCACTTCAGCAGTCTGGACTTCAAGTTTCTGTGTTTGATTGGAGCACAGGTAAAAGAGACACCCAAGACTGAAGTATATAGAAGAAACATACTGGTTTCCACACTGACTTTTTTCTCTCTGCTTCCAAGCAGAAAACAGATAGGCTCTTAGTTTATATCTCACTCATCAATCTACATCTCTCTTTAGATTCTACATGTATTAATCCATCCTTGTATCAGGCCTCTCACTCTCCCAGCTGCCAAAGGTCACACAGAGCAGGGAAAAGGTAGTGAGTTTGTCTGCCAAAGCTGTTCCTCCTGGAAAGAAAAGCTCTGTTGTGCAGAAATCACTGAAGCAATGCAGTACTTCAGCCCTGACTGTTAACAGGTTGAAGGGTACAGTGGTTAATTTTTACTTGTTTTCTCTTGGCAACACTCTATGCTTTGCCAAAAATGTGTAGGTTCTCAGTGTTTCACTTCTTTTTTTAGAAAAAGAAGCCAGTAAGATATATAAATTTTTTAGAAGAATGTAGAAATTAAGAAAATCTTTTTCAGTTCAAATAATAATGGGATGGATTGACAGGACTCCTGTTCCATATTCCATCTCCAGGGAAAACAAAGCTTTTTTCCAAGGGATAACCTGGGAGAGGTGATTCAGTGACGTTAGTCCATGCAACAGTTCAATGTCCCATTTATTTTTATTGGTGTTGACATGGTCCTTAGGACAGTGTATCAAGAGCTCTGTTCTACATTCAGTGCTGCAGAATTGTTATCCCAAGATGTCATCTACTTCGTGTCTTTTTGTTTTCCTTTATTTCATTGCAACATTCAAGTTTACAGTAATGTAAGAGGTTAAACAGGTGTTCAAATAAGAACAAAATATTTGTGTGCTACTATTGCATGCTGAAGGTGTAGTATAAATAATAAATCAGCTGAGAATCACAAGCAGTCACTAATCAGAACATGTCCCAGGGAAACAATATTTAAGATATTTTTCAGCAAAATGCTTGAACACACAAAGCTCTTATTTAATCTATTAGTTCAAAGCAAGAGCCTGGTGTGGTAAGAATGCTAGAAAAAGTGACTTGCCATGTGCAGAGCCAGCCATCAGGAGATGGGGAAGTACATATGCCTTATGCTGTGATGGATAAATCCAGCTGCTTCAGGGAGACTTGTGGGAGCTGTGGAAGGGTGCTGCTTCCTTGAGGCTTCCTCTGCAGGCACAAGTGAGAAGGACAAGGTGTGGAGCAATCAGTGCTGAGTGTCCTGGCTCCTGCTGCATCTGCATCCCCTCTGTGGCCACGGAACAGTGGGAATGCTCAGGAGAAGGAGGCACCACCCACACTGTCCTCCTGCCAGAGCCACGGTAGGAGTTCCAGTTACAGTCTCAACATCGCTGTCAGCATATTTTTTTCTTTTCACAATTAACTTGTCTCCAAATTCCACCTTAATAAAATTAGTAAGTTAATTAATTTTCATCGAGTCACTGGACACTTATCCCTCTTAGAATAAATAAAGTTTAATCAGCCATGAAAAGATACTTTCAAACCACATGGCTTGTAAATGCAATAAATTTTTAATGTGAAGATGAAAGAACTGTACATAATGCTGACAATTCGCTCTCTGGACCTTCTTCAATCTCTGCCTTAGTAAAGCTTTTAAACTCACTTCAAATCTATGACTGGAAGTTTAGGCAGCTGATGTTCTTGAAGACTTTTATTACTATCTTTCTGAATAAAAGTAATTAATTTATTTTCCCTCAAAGCTAACAACTAGCATTGTTCTCTGCATCATTCTTCATCAAAATCCAATTTCACTCTGCTTTACAGAGGTCTGAATTTTTTCTATTGATTGGTAAATTAAATGAAAAATACTTCATTTCATAGCACAGTATGGAAAATATTAGTGGGAATGATGTGCAGAATTTTATCAGTCATAGTTACTTACTTTTGTGTGTTCTGTTATTTCATGTTTGTGTGGAGATTTGCCATTTTGTTTTACTCTTCTAAGATTTCAGAAAGCAAAGTGTATGTCAGGGTAATAAACCCACACCCCAGTGAGAATATTCAGTGTGATTATAAGAAACTCTAGAAACATTCTGCACAGAAAAATAATTGGAATCTTATTCAGTGATCTGAATAGTATTGCTTACATCACAGATGGCTGGCCTATGGATGATCAGTACAATGTAAATAACAGCAGAAGAAAATATGTGTTATGTGTTTGTAATATGACATCCATTCTCATATGAAACTCCATTTTTCTTCAAAGCTCTGAGAGCTCCAAATCACCATTTTTAATCAAGGTCATTGATGGTATTTTTGTTTTAAGAGTAAAGACAAATTTTAGGTTGTTCTCATACAGAGTCAAGTGTCAAGTGTCTTTTATATAGGCTCATTTTATTCCTTTAAATTAACATTCTTGCCTCTAATTTTTTTTTTGTCAATTCATATGGCTGACGCCTTACTGTTTCAGAAATTAGGAAGAACAAAATTAATTGCTACCAGTGACAAAGTCCAGCCATTGCAACATATCTGGTGCTAAGACTTACGTTTCTGGCTTTTTATGTAGTTGGTGAACAGTTCCTCACTCGAAGATTTAATGTTGTTAGTATTCATCTAGACACTGCAGGTATAATTCACCTCTTCTAACTCCAGCTGTGTAAGCAGAATGCTTGCTTATACCATATATAGCTAATATTGTGTCTGAAATTTTCTTTTTAGTTAATGCAGACATGTTCAAATGGCTCTTTCCATTTTAATTACTTATTTAGTATGAGTGAGGTAAAGCCTATGGAAACAACTTTTTGCAATGATTAGGCATAGATAAAATTAGTTCAGGAAAATCCTGTGTGTCCCTGTTGACCCATTAGAAGACTGTATCAGATCTGGTACTAAAATCTTGTCAGCCATTCCTTTGAACCCCAGTATTTTACAAACAATTACAAACAATCAACTGAAGATTTTAATAATGTGATAAGTTCATGATAATGGGAAGATCTAGACCACAAACAGGAGGCTGTTTTTCACTTAAGGAAAAAACTATGAATTCAAAGAGGAAATGTCAGAAACATTATTAGTAGAAATATATCATACAAGGCATGGGATAAAATAGAAAGTGTCAGCTGTAATGGGATTTATCTTGCAGGATCTGGATTAATTAAAAGTGATTTGAGATTGTGGAAGATAGATGGGTTTCGCTAACAATAGCAGTTGCGGTAGCTCTGGATGCAGTTTTTGGCTGCATAAGAATTGATTTTTTTTTTTTTTTTTAATATTTAATTCTATTCCTGAAAATTAGGTTGGAGATGATTTATATTACAGTATTAGATTCAGAGTTAATGAACATGAAGAGGTATAACCTGGTTTTCAGAATTTCTTCCAACAGATATGGATAATTTGTTTTACGAAATATTCAAGCATTTAAATGACAAATGTTTGAAGGTAATTGTTAAATTGAAATTGTTTAATTTCATTTAGGAATAAATGTTGGACCTCAGCCTTTTGGATAAATACAGTAGAGAATATGTATCTACTGCTACTCATTTGGTTATTCCCATACTTTCTATCTCTCAAACCAGCTACTCTACTTGGACAAGGTTGAAATTTATCGAATCCTTATTTTATCTACATTATCTGCAATGACTTTGACTTCTGTAGGTGAGCACCTTCAAAAAAATGAAAAATATGCAAACACAAAGCAGGAGGCAACTCAAGCCTTTGATCTTTTAAATGCTATTTGGTCCTTACATGGCATGTTGGCAATGTAGGCCTTATGTTGTTTCTTTCATTCTGCAGCTTCATTTTTGATAATCTATTATTTTTGTCTTCTGGAGAAAAATCTTTTCTTATTATTTTTGTGTCACCTGGAGGATTGAGAATTTATAAGCAGGTGAAAGATAGCCAGGGAAATTTCATATGACTATAAAAAAAAAAAGAAAAACCTGACAAAATTGTTCCTAAATGAAACACAGGAGTTTTGTTTTGTGTTGAAAAAATGATATTTCTCTTTGATAGCTGGTCTTCCAAAGTGATATGAATGGATTGCACCAGTATATTTTCCAGCAGAAATTTATGTTTTATCATAAATGCACCAACAACACAGTTTCTTTGATGTCTCTGTTGTCTGTCTCCTGAATATTCTGTCATGGACCGCATGCAGATAAAAAAACTGAACTCTGGTCATTGATCGGTCACTCCAAATGAAATTAGGGTTCTGGAATAGATAGGAAAAATTTATTATAGCACAATTTTTATAGTGTACTAAGTAAAAATATAAATCTTTTATTTTAATTTGACATTTTTTCAAAATTACCAGACTGTCTTAAAGAAACATAATTTCTCGTGAATACTTTTAAAATCAAACTTTTGAAATGCAAGCCCATACTGAGTCTTCTTAACCTTTCAGTTTGAACAGACTAAAAAATCAGTTGGACCCCATCTTGATTTGACATCAGCCAGTTAATCTGTTGGTAGATACAAGACTGATAAAAAATGGCTCACAGCTCAAAGTTATGCTGAGTCTTATATTAATCACTGGAAATCTCACTCTTGGGTTAAAGCTATGGGCAGTAAGTTGGAATAAGAAAAGGAGTTTATTATAGTCCAGCATACCAGTGGGCTTTGTGAGTATCTGCAAGGAAGAGCCAGGTCTATCAGACAAGTGCACAGCATTAGGGGCACGACCTGTCAAGCATCCTCTGGGACATAAAAAGAGTGAAGCAGAGCAGTGGATTTTGTCCAAAAGACAGGGAAATACATTCTCCAAACACTGTGTATGGCCTCCAAACTTTGGTACAAAATCAAGTCTGAAAAGCAATCCCCATTTTTGGTAGATCATTGCAAGAAACTTTCCACAAAGGTTCACCTGTGGAGTCACCACCCAGTACTACCAGAATATTTGCTGTCCCTTTATTTTTAGAGTTTTCTCCAAGATAAACTACTCTAGATGTTGTCTGCTGTTTCACTGGGGTTGGGTTTCCTACTTCTTACTGCAACACTCTTTGTACATAGCTTTATTTTCTGTATTGCATGCTAAATGTTTTAATATTATGGTGATATATGCTAGGCAATAAGATGATGAGGGAAGGGGAGCAGCACATCCTTCCTTTTCATATTTATTACTGGTGCTTCATCCAGAACATATTTAATGAGGCTTCAGATAAAATGTGAATCTCATCCCTTCAAGCATAATTGGCAAGCAAAGAAATATAAAGAAATAGGTACTGGTTGTTAAAGCATGTATAATGGCTTGTGTTTTTAATAAACAAATAAAAGTGTGCATAAATTATGTTCTTTACAGTATGATATTCTGATCATTCAAGCATAATAAGAGAAACTTCTCATGCATTCATTATTCCAATGTAGAGGAGAAATCTGTATGCATTGACTATTTACAGTACCATCCTTAACTTTTGATATCACGAAAAAAACATATTGCATGTATTATCACATAAAGAAGTATATGTACTGTAATATATTTTTAGTGTTTTATTTTAGGGAAAGCCAGAAGGATACAAGTTGAGGATTTTTCATCTTTAAATCAGAATTGTTTTAATATGTATAGGTTTAAAGTTGAGTGCACACAGCATTTAAGGGGCACTACCACAAGTCTTGTTTTGGGATTCTTTTCATGGTTGCCTAGTATATCCATGGTTTACAAAATCATCATCTATGCACTAGGTCACTGGATACATTTGAAAATATTTTACAGAATCAGAGAATTCATTGCTCTGGAAGGCACTCACAATGATCATCAAGTTCAGCTCCTGGCCCTGCACAGGACATCCCCATGAGACTCACCATATGCCCAAGAGCATTGTCCAAACCCTTCCTGAACTCTGTCAGGCTTGGTGCAGTGACCCTGGGGAGCCTGTTCCAGTGCCCAAACACTCTCTGGGTGAAAAACCTTTTTCGAATATCTAACCTAAGCCTCCCCTGACACAGCTTCAGGCCATTCGCTTTGGTCCTGTCATTGCTCACCACAGAGAAGAGATCAGTGTCTGCCCCTCATGAGGAAGTTGTAACTTCAGAGAGGTCTCCCCTCGGTCTCCTCCAGGCTGAACAGACTGAGTGACCTCAGCTGCTCCTCACACAGCTTCCCCTCAAGGCTCTTCCCATCCTTATTGCCTTCCATTGGACACTCTTCAATAGTTAACTAGTGTAAAATACATTCATCATTTAGTCTGAAAGTTTTCTGTAGTAGACTTTGTCTAGTAGGTACATTTTTAAGAGCTCAGCTGATTTTCCAATAACTGTAGCTTACTTTTACCATGGCCAGAGAGTCATTAGACAAAAGTCTGCAACATATAGACAACATAAATTGCAGATATTTAGTATTTATAATGAAAGGGTTCAGGATGAATTATACATGCGGTATAATTCTTCTCTTGATTTTCTAAAAAATTGATCTGACTAGGCAACAATTGCCTGGTCAAATACTTTAAAAAGAATCAGCCAAATGTTATTAATCAGAGCTTTCAGTGAAGTGCATTGTATTATAACACTATGACGCTGTCACCATACCCCAGTGAGTAGCACTAAGCACTGTTCAGACATGACTTGCTCCAGTGGAATTCTTCAGTTTCCAGCAGTAAAGAAAATTAAGCCCATGTGCATAGTTTGATCCAGCTGGCAGCTCTTTAACTTAGATAGGCATGAGCGGTGTATAAGATTGGACACTCCTCCAGATGCTGCCACAATTGAAAACAAAATAGTTTCCCTTATATTGGACACCCACATAATTTCTGGCTGTCAAGAGATTGGCATATTTTGACAGTTTAACTAAAATAGATGCTTTCAGGAAAAAATATAAAAGCTGTACATTTTCTTGACAAGGAACTTTTTTTTCCCTAAACATGTGTTAGATTTAAAATTAAAAAAAAAACAAAAACTGAACAAACCCACAAGCACTAAGAGAAAGAAAAACTAACAAAACCTGGATTCTAGATGTGTTGTGAGAACTTTAATAGAAATTATTAAACTTACTCAGAAACTATCAGTGATGAGGAGTTCTTTTCCCTAGATACACAGACTTGTGAAGGCATTAAAATACCCACCATCTGCTTTAGCCTGTGCTTTGTTTAGTATGCAGAGCAGTGACAGGGAAAACTCATAAGACTCCCAGATTTTATTTCCTTTTTCATTATGGTACAATTTGTCTAACTAAAAGTAGTAGGCCAAAATTAGGTGACACACCATGTCCAGACTAGATGCCTGTTTTTCATCACCATTCAGCTGCTCAAGGGCAAGCATCCTTCTCCCCTGATTACACAGAAGGAAGCACTCAAAGATGTCAGATGGAGAAATTACATTCCTGCAAATCTTTTCAGGTCATTGCACCAGGGAGAAAGAAAGGTATTTCCAGAGCAGATATGCAACATCATCTCTCAATCTCCTACTTGTATAGCTCTACACATGTAGGCTAACCCCTTCATTACAGCTCTCACTATGTGCTTCTTCAGAAAGACCTTCAAGGTTCGTACTCATATATCACCAAGACTTCTGCAAGACTGCAGAACTACCCTGCACAGAAATAGGAGGCCCTCTGTGAGAAATTATTCCCTCTTTACCACTTCTCCCAGGAAAGCATACTTGATCTTCAACTAAATCCAGAAGACCATCCTGAAGCAGTCATACAGCAAAGTCATACAGCAAGCGCGATGGCACCAACGAGACTGACTTGTTCATATTTGGAGGGAGGCTGTCAAGGGGATGGAGCCAGACTCTTTTTGGTACTGCTGAGCAATAGGACAGGAGGCAATGGGCAGAAATTGATACACAGAACTTCCACCTGAACAGGAGAAAGATCCACTTTACTGTGCATGTGAACGAGCACTGGAACAGACTGCCCAGAGACGATGGAGTGTCCCTCACTGGAGATATTCAGGATCTATCTGGATGCAGTCCTGGGCAGTGTATCCTGAAAAGACTGCTTGCACAGGGAGGTGTGACCAGATGACCCCACCTTTGGCCCCTTTCCAACCTTGACTATTCTGTCATTCTGTGATCTCCAAATTTCTGTCTAGCATCAGAAAAGGACAGCTGTTCCTAGTCTTTGGCAGGCACGTGTCCTGTGAAACCTCTTTTAAAAGTGCATGTCCTGTGAAACTCCTGTCAGATGTCATCTCTCAGCTTTTCTAATACCAAAGCTGAATGAAAAAAAGTATTTATTTTAAAATCAAAGACTGTCTCAGCAGTTGAATTTTAAAAGTGTATATTTACTGATATGATAGCAAAGTCAAGGCTAAATATTCAGCAGACAGCTGAAGACACTAGTGTAGATCATAAGCCAGACTGCAAGACATTGCTATTATATGCTGTAAATAAACAGGATTTAGTTCTGAGACACTGACATCTGTTAAAGATGAAATAATTCTGTCCTTGTAGTTCTCATTTATGTGAGCATTACATAAATGTTCATCAGTTTCTAAAACCAACAAACCAATTGAACACTTGGCAAAGCTAGGCTAACAAGTTCTGGTAGGTGAAACAAACCATTAAGATCGCCATTATTTTCTTTCAGTGTATATTTGATTTCAAATAAAATACCATTTCATCAAAGCAAACAAGCAAACAAATCAGATGCATGCTGACTGGAATTTTCATCCTATTTCTAATCAGCATTCTAAGTTTTTTTTAAAAAAAGAATCTCCCCTTTGGAAAAGTATATGTTAATTGTTGAATAACTCAACTAAACTATTAATCATATTCTGACTCAGCGTCTCCATTTCATGAACTTGACAAAGCTAACTCTGTGATAACCTCAAAGTCAGTAAACTTGATTTCTTCATGAGTTGATTCCCTACAACTCAGAAGTGCTAGTCATTCCAGAGACTCATTTAATATGTGTCCCTATACATCCATTGTCATATTTTAATGTTCACAACATCTGCTGTCAAAAAAGAAAAATAAAAAGGAAAATTCTTTTTGATTTGCATTATTTTATCATAAAGTATTCCAGACACATATTGCCATTATTTGTGATTTTGGAAGTATTCTTTTATCAACATTTCTTTGTGTCATTTGATTTTTTTCTCAAATTTCTTTTTAATTTTTTTTTTAATGGTAGAGTTCTCTGTGTCATTTGAAGTGAGTAACTGAGGCAATTTAGGTGAAAAACTAGAGCAATATAAGCAAAAATCTAAAAACTGGATATAAGAAATAAATGGAGAAAAATGAATGAGTAAGATTCCAAGCTTGCAAGATAAGCACTGCTTATAGCTCTCACAGAGTGAAGAGTGACTCCTTGCACCAAAATAAAACCTAGGTGCAAAATGGGGAGGTTTTTGTTTGTGTTTTAAAGTGAGCTTCCCTCAAGCGGTGAAGGCTCAGGAAAAGTTTTAAAGTATTCATTTGAAGTTTTACTGTAGTTAAATGATAAACCCACAGTACATTTTAACTTCTGGGTGAGTTTGCATGGGAACTCAATGGAAATAATGTTGCTGCTGAAATCCTTCATATGAAGCCAATTGTCTGTTCCCAGAGTATAAAGGGTGATTTGCCCATCCCAAAATACACAGCTTGCTGCGGTGTCCTGTCCTACTGTTAGTCCATGGACTAACTACACCCTGATGCTTCTCCAGTATGGGAAAAAAAATCTTTAAGCTATAATTAGATTGCTGAACAAATGGGAATAGTGACAGGCACATAAAGCCATATAAGGTGAGCCCATTGTTCGAGAACTGAATTTGAATAATTGGTTTCCAAGATCTCTTGGAAGTTTAACAACCCAAGTTCTATGTCATTTGTCACGTAGTTTGGTTTTCTCATAATGCTTACAAAGGTTTTCTATTGTCACTTGGTTATCACGATTTGTCCATTCAGTTATGAAGTATTCAGTGTCATTTATGTCTTTTCAAGTTCATTCTGCATGTCTGTAAATTATAACCCTTTATTAGAGTTGGCAATGAGCTGGAATTTCACTACTGCTTCAAAAATTATATGTCTGCACTTCCAACCTCTTCATATCAGTGCCAAATCTGGAAAATTAATTCTTCTTTACACCAGCTGTGTCAGGAGACAATTTAACAAGTGGAAGAAGATAACAGAAAACAGGAAAATGGAGAACTGGAATTGAAATTAATTTGTTGGTCTTAGAAGGGTGCACTTTAATAATGTCTACTGAATGCCAAGAATCATTAAAGATAATTCAAATTAAAGGTCTTCAACCAAGACAGAAAGCAGAAGTATCCACCACTGTTTATTGCCTAAATCTAAGAGGAAACTGAAATTCAGGGCCATATTTTCTACTAGATTGAGCAGAATGTGTAGGATGGCAAGTGGCACCCATGAAAAATTAGATCTCTAATGAAAAGATGATAGAGGCCTGCTTCAAAGGAGTCAGAAAGACCTGTTTAAACACAGTACTAGAGCTTCACACATTATGTAACAGCAAGTCAGATAGTGCTCTTTCTAGGGTGGGTCTAGCAGGACTCAAGGATCCTTCCTCCTGACAAACAATATTTATCTTTACTTTTTTTTCCATTTCAATTAATTTATTCCTTTTGGGACCAATTGAATCCCCATAATCTCTCAGATCCCTCGGATTCTCTCAGATACTAAGAACCCAGTACTCTTTTTCAGTGTTCAACTTTACAGTTGGAAGCCAGAAATGTGTATGATGAGAGGAACGTCTTTGTGAGGACAATACGCTTTTCACGCAAACTTATGGTTTGTCTTCAGGCAATGCACAAAGCCACTTATTGGAGAAATTCTCAGTTCATATCAGATAATATTAAGCCCTACTGATCTGAAGTTATACTGCCTTGTTGAACAGTATAACACCTTAGCTGTACCTCATACCTGTAACCCTATTTGTCTTTCACTGGCAAGGATACATTTGTTATTCTGAGAGCATTGGAAGGAGTGCTGCATAAGTTGATTAGACATCAGGCAGAATCAAAATTGAAGTATAAATTCCAGCTTTTATGTCTATTTCCCCTCTATTTTTTTTTTAATTTCTCTTGCCCCTACCTCCCACATGTTTAGACAATTTATGTTTAATATGTTTAATGTATGCTTAATAAACAAGCTTCTAGGGTACAGGAATAAATTTTCTTCACGAGTATACTTGGATTTTTTTACTTCCTATTTATACCTCTTCTTCAGCTGTTCACTATGGAAATTTTCCAACCATGCTAATGTGATCTATGATGGTATGTTGTATACTCCCATTATTTATTAGTCCAAGACCATTACCAGTAAAAAATGCATGTTTAATAGAAATATTTACTGCTACTCCTGGTTGTAATAATTAGATAGTCCCATTCCTCATCACCTACCTGAACTTTTCAAAATGAAGTCTGAACAAGCACATGACTGTTTCAGTCATGAGGAAGATTTGAAGAATAAGCATAGGTGGATGACAGGGTAATCCCTTCAGATTGCCAATCTTCAATCCTTTCTGAATTAATTTTTTTAGACAATCTTACATATTTTAATTCTGGTTTAACTGACTCGTACTTTCTTCAGTATCTATTTTTATCAGTTTTAATAAAAGGGTTATGTTTTTTAAGTTTGAACACTCAAGGCTAGCCTAATATATGGTTCTGGAAAGTTCATTTATCAGATTCATAACTGAAAATAGAACTACTTTAGAAGGAAATTTTAGATGAGCACCTTGTAGTGACTAAATGTTTTTGTGGTTGGGTTGGTTTGTTGGGGTTTTTAAGGTATTACTCTTTGATGTACTTATGAGAATTTTAAGTAGCCTTTTGTACATAAATGCATGAGTCCACATCGCTGCCTTTCATTTACAGCAGATAAACTGCAGAATTGTAACAAAAACTAGGACAGCAGTAAGAGACCAAATCTCTTCACAAATTAAACACTGGGAAATGTGAAGAAAAAAGTAAAGATAATTCCCAAAAAAAACAAGATAAGAATATTGGACATAGTCCACTATAAAAACTCAGAGGAGATCCTTGGGCTATAGAATTTGGAAAATTTGTTTTGTAATTATTTTATCCCACTGTAGAGGTCAAGGTAAATGAGGGTAAACAGTCATAGGTAAATCCAAACCTCAGGAAAGGGGTGGAATTGATTTTTAATCTTAATGTGTTTTATATGCTTAATATACTTTATAGACAGTAAAAATCATCAGCTCTTTAGATGTGGATTTTGCTTAATGAATTTGAAGGAATGAGTTAATGCACAATATGACAGGATCAGCTTGGGAGCATTACAATCAACATAACAGTTGGTTTTTTTAAAACTGTTTAAGATGATTTAGTAATCCAAACAGCCTTGAACGTTACAAAATCTTCACAAAATGTAATACAGATTCCAACAAAATTCATCCTATCTCTGCCACTGAGTGCACCCTTCCCCTCTTCCTCAAATCATAAAATAATTTAGCCTGAGCATTTTATAGAAGAACCAAAAATGCAGATTTCTTTGGATGATATCAGACCAGTTTTGAAGACTTTCTTGGTCAGTACTATAACAAAAGACCACATGACACCATAAGTTCATGTATAAGCTCTTGTAATTACTCCAGTCATACTGTATTGCATATTAGTCTTATAAGCACATGCCTCAAAAACCACCCTAATGAAACCAAGTAGAACATGATATATTATTCACAGGAAAAAAAATTAAAAAGTTTCTAGCCTATAGACACTTCTTTTTGGTCTTTGCAGTCCTTGGCAAATTAAAATTGGATGCTTCTGATGAGCTAACAAGACGGAAGTAAAACTGTTAATGACCACTGATGAAAGAAATGGGACTCTGATTGTGATTACATGTTCCTACAGCTGGTGTATAAGTTAGGTTGTGCTACTTTCTTTCCGTAACAGAAGGAAGAAAAAGACTGTGTTGTCTACAGCTGCTATTTCCCTGTGTGTGCTTGAAGTTTTGTACATGTTTTCCATTCCAATGGCTTAAATACTGATGTTCTTGCTCCATTTTAGATCTTCCTTTTGCTTATACATATCTACACACTCATCTGTCTGCCGCTCATATTCTTTTCTTTTGACTGAAGTATTTAATTTTCTATAGCTGCAGTGTTTGCTGTTCCTTTGTCACTCATCTATAACCTTGAAAATTTTAATAGGTCTTCATTTGTCTGGTGTCCCCACCATTTTTAGCAGGCCTCACTGCTTTCTTTCTTAGCTAAGAAACAAGCCTTGGGACATGGCATGTTTGCCATTTTAATGGAAGGAGTATAGGTTTTTCTGTGGCTTTTGTTTTCACAAATATTTATAAACTCTGGCTAAAGGTAGATAAAGCTGTACAGCTCATGGCTCCAATCTCACCTTTCCCCTTTACTTCCCTTTCTTTTAGATATTTTTCATAACGACAATGCTGTTATTAATTATAGCAATGATCTCATGCACTTTAGATTTACTGAAGTTGTCTTAATTCCAAATAGGTTTTATTATAACAATGTGGCACAAAAATCAACTTCTTTTCACTATATATCAGCTTTTGAAAAGTCCCTTCTGTTCAAGCTTCATAAACACTGCATCTTGACAGAATTCACTTTGGAACATATGGAGCTCACGTTACTAAATAAGTCTGAGAAAGTGATGGCAGTTCCCCAGGGTTAAATAAACAAGGTTGCATCTTGACAATAAGGCTTTTTCTCCCACAGTGTTTGGGCTCTATAAAAATATGTGAGATCTCATCCAATTCCTCTATCCTAACACTAATAGTTTGTTTCTATTTGTAGTTTAGGTTTTGTTTTTTTTCTGTCATCAGTTTCAGTGAACATGATGTCAGAATGTTTATCACAACCTCATTGAGGGGGAGAATCAGAAAGTCCCTAAAAAAAATGCCTTTTGGAAATCAGAAATCTGTAGAAGGAAAAAGAGGACTTTCAGCATGTTCTGAGTTTGTAATATTTTTGTTCCATGCATCCCTGATAATTCTCTTTGCCATTACTGGAAACCTACTGGCTTTGCAGGTTACAGTACCTTTGATGATCTTTTGGTCTGATCCAGTCTCCTAAGTTTCCCATCCTCAAAGCTATCAAAGCTCAGTCTAACAGGATCCAGTGTAAGTACACAAAGGCATTTTGGATAAAAATGTTTTCAGATGTTAACTGTATTCCTATAATAGGTGATGAGTTCTTTAGATCTAGTGTTTAATTTGACACAAATTGGCAATAACCACCAGTGCAAACTTCTTTGGTATTTTGAGGTGTGTGCTTGTTACGATAATCTTATCGTCAAAAAATAATGTATTTTCAACTCGAATGAATATTTCTGAAGTTCTTCATCTGTAAACAGGCAAACAGATACAAAGTTCATCACTAGTCATGTAGAAAAATCTTATTCATGTTCCATTATTGTTTGTTATTTGATAAAGTAGCTACTCAGCATTTGAGGGTCTTAAAATTTATCGCCTCCATGAAACTTTGCTATCAATTCTACAGTTCTTACACAAGCCTGAAAAGTTAATTTCTTCTACAACAGATGAGTCATTACAGTGTTTCTGAGTTCAATCTTTGCTCTTTTAAAAATTTAAACCATTTCAGAAGTTTTTTGTTGTTGCATGGAAGCCAGACATAAGTCAGAAAAACAGTACACATATATAATATCTGGTTTTCATGTTTCATCTTCTACTTACTTTAACTCATCTTCCCACTGTTTTCTTTCTCTTGTGTTTTGAGGATAGTGATAAAGAAATAACATCCCTACACTTGCATTTGTTCACTTTTACTGACATGTTAGCACAGTATCTTCATGAGTTTCTACTCTGCACACCAGTAGGGGAAAGAGAAGGTTTTCTGTGTTCACCAGCAAAAGCTAATGAGACTCATTAGTTAATTCCTTTTTGGTTTAGTTATGGAGATAAACTCCAACTGACTTTCTCATCTTCAATAACTTCATAGTATTGTACATACTCAGAAGTAATGTTTTTGGAATTTGTAAGCATCTTAAATGCAAAAGCAAAAATAATTTCCAATATATAGTAGGAGACATTGACCTTCTAATACTCCCTTTTCATAAAACTAATTTACAGAAGGAATTTTTGATTGGCTAACACAATGCTCTGTGAAAGATATTAAAGTTCCAGTGACAAGCCTAATATGAATATCATAATGCAAGGTATGTGGCAAGGGAACAAAGAAATTGTCCCTGAAAGTGAAACTTAACTTTCTCAGGAGAAGTATACAATTTTATTACAAGTGATGTCCAAATGGCCCATTTACTTAGATTGCTTTCTCTGTTTACAGAACAGTTAATTCCTTCTTGGTGAGTGGGGCTGTTATGTGCTCACCAGCACAATTAGTGTCTATACAGCAGATTATTTCTTCTTGAATCTGTTAATAGATATGTCTCTGTGAATTGGGGCATTTTGAAAAAATGCATTTTGAGGATCTCAACCTAGTCTTCTTGCCTTCTTGAATGCTTCCCTTCCTTAAACAGAACTGCTTATTCCATGAGTATAGCCTCTTCACACAACTTCTCTATAACTTCATGTCTATGTGCAGACACACGGCACACACGTGTTACTAAAGAATCTGCTTAAGACAAGAAAGCTGATGCTATTAAAGTTCAAATCATTCTGTGGAATAACAACCACTGAAGAAAAAATTTCAAAGCTTCAACTATTACTCCTCATGTCCTTCCTAACTAAAAGTAATCAGACAATTGTGGGCACTCGTGTCCTGAAAGCTAACTCCTATTTACTCTTCTGTCTGTCTTGCATGTCCAACACCATCTACACTGACTCTTTCAACTTCTGCTGTCTTGCAATTAATGCAATTCACTCACACAAGCAATATGTCTCTGAGAAATGAACAGGAAGTCTGAAAAATACAGATTTTCAAAGAAAATGAAAGAGACAGAAACTAACAAAAAAAGCAGACTAGGAACTTACTTTACTCTTCCAATTTTTCCAGTAAAGTTGGAAATCTTTAAATCTCAGCAAAATCTCACCATTTGTACACCATTTTGGTATTTACAAATTGCTCTAAAACTAGAGAAGAATTGCATTGTTTATTGACACAAATAAAGAATGACCCTAATTTGATTAACAAAATTAAACAGATTGAGAGAAAAAAGAGACCTTTAACTCTTTGTGGGCAAAGCAGTGTTAAAGTCAGGGTCTTTTTGTCATCATTACTTTGGGCTCTCAATACAAGGATATGGAGGTTTTTTGCAGTTAAGAAATTAATTGGATAGAAAGACTGGTTTTTTTGTGATAGATTATTCTGCAGGCAGGCTAGTTTAATGTACTATCAAAAATTGCTGAAACCTATTGTGGTAGTTCAATCAAAGAAACATCACAGAATCACAAAATATGCTGAATTGGAAGAGAATAATTAAATTCAACTCCTGGGCCTCCAAAGGACACCCCAAAAATTACACCATTTACATTGTCCAAATTCTTGTATTCAAACAGGCTTGGTGCTGTGACCACTTTTCTGTGTTCAACTATCTTTTGGATAAAAAACTTTCTCCTGATATCTAACCTAAGCAAGTTTTAGTCTAGTAAAGTTATAATAGTAATATTATTTTTCTAGAAATACTTTTCATCTGAGAACATAATCTTGACTTCTCATTTTCCTCTTTAAAATTAGTTTAGTAGGAAATAAGATAAGAAGTAAGTTGATTTCTTTTTTTTAATATGCATTATAAAGAGCAAGTTAGACAGTACTTAAACCAGACGTGTTCTCTAGTAATCTAATAAAATCTAACCTCTAGCATTTCTAACAATCCCAGGATCATTTATATATATATATATATATATATATATATATATATATATATATATATATATAAAAGTTAGATTTATGATTTATATTTCTGAATTAAAAAATATTTGTTGAAAATTATTTTAAGTGTCTGGGATGAAAGGAAATGTACTCGGCTTGCAAAAGAACTGAGAAATTCCAATCTAACTCTTTAATTTCCCCAGAAGAAAAAGAAAACAATCAATTTGTAGAAGTACTCCAGAAAAAAACAATTGTCATCAGAAATTTGACCAAAATATGCTGTCAATAGCAACGTTTACCACAATGCAATGCAAATACACACATGCAATTGTGGTAGGTGAGAGTATGAGTAACCTTGAGTTCTGTAAGGCTTTGATATTGCCTCAACATCGTGTTGTCTTGAGCAAACTGAGCAGCTACAACCTAGGAAATCCCAACAGCTGCTCTGTTATCATCAAGCAATTATCAATGGGTCTTTGTCTGAATGGAGGAGATTTCTACCAGAACTATTTTGAGTCTGATGGTACCCATTCACCATCTAAGCCTTAGGATGGCTACAGTCCCTTTTATGACATAATGAGGTAAACAGAGAAGGAAGTCAGCATTTTGAGTCTGATGGTTCAGACTCAAAATAGTTCACCATTCACCATCTAAGCCTTAGGATGGCTACAGTCCCTTTTATGACATAATGAGGTAAACAGAGAAGGAAGTCAGCCAGGCTGGGAGTGGTTTGGGGCCTGTGGGAGCTCTGTTCATGCTGTGGCTGCTGAAATCCTTCCCCACCTGCCGTGGCAGGGGAAAGGAACATAGCACCTCCTCTACCGAGGGGACAAGGCCATTGCAGACTTTCTAAGAGTTCACAGGTAAGCTAAGGCAGCTGGGGAGCTTGACTTTTATTGAGGGATTGGAGCAAATCCTCCAGAATATATTTTTTTTGGAAGAGACACTGTTACACTGACAAGGGATGGAGATAACTGAGAGGACTGAGGATGTGACTAGTAGCAGTGGAAGAAATGCATTGGCTAGCAGGTACAGGGAGCTGTGACAGAAGATGAGCTGTGGTGTAGTCAAAACAGAAAAGGGCAATTTAAGCTAAAAATATTAAATAAAACCCCAAGAACTTCAGGGACAAAGTACAGGGGTATTAACATTGCAAATTACACAAAGCAGGTAAAACTGCAAACACTCAGCCGGACAGAATTAGAATACAGTATAGTCATGATAAATTGAAGAAAAGGTCTGAAAAAAATAAACAGCACTTAAAAGGGGGCTGTGGAAAAGATGGAGAGACTCATTATAAGGGAGTGCAGTGAAAGGACAAGTGAAAGCAGATTTAAACTGAAAAAGGGTAGGTTTAGAATGGATATTAGGGAGATATTAATTTGGTGAGACACTGGAACAGGTTTCCCTGTTGTGGATGGTTGGAAGTTTGGAAGCTGTGGATGCTCCACCCCTGTAAGTGTTCAAGGCCAGGCTGGATGGAACTTTGAGTAACTTGATCCAGGGAAATGAGCTAAGTGATGCTTTCTTTTTCTTTCTAAGCACTCTATGACTCTAATACAGAATTACAAGACATAGCAATTCTGCATTTATAATTAAGTTTATTTATTATGTGTATGATATAAATATTCTGCTTCACTGAAAGTAACATGTTCATTTTAACCACAAAATATCTATGCATTTACAGGCCCATCTCCATCTTGACCTGAAAAAACATCAGACATGGTCAGTTTAGAAACAAAAGAAGATTGTGGAAAGATGGAAGACCTCAAATACAGGAAACACTGCCTTAAAAAAGGGAAGCTTTTTTAAGAAAGAACGAACAAGGGAGGATGTATTTAAGCTGCAGCATTATTCTGTTAAATGTAAGACATTTTTTTATAAAAGCAAATGAGAATCAGAGTTGACTATTAGAAGGATCAGTAGGATTCTATTTGGAGATTTTCAGCTGTAGATTAAACTGGCATCTTCCAGAAATGCTTTTGTTATCTTTGTAGGATTTTGCCTTGACAGTGTCTTCTGAAAACACCTTTCAGACCTCCAGCCTTTGATTTCCTAAGGATTCATCTAAAAGAACTTCACAAACTGAATCTTATAAAGAAGCAGATGCTTATTAAACGATTGATTTGGCTGAGCAGCATGTATACAGTGTTTTCTGTGGATCCTATCATGATAATGTTAATTTTCAGAGCGGTCTCTTTCACATTATGAAGTTTTCCCTCACAAGCATTTCCTATTGTTTGGCCTATGGGGCCTGTAACATAAAATTAGCTTTTACAATTTTTATTTGGTCTAATTGGACTGCAATATCACTCCCTCAAGATACTGAGAAGATTAACAAATTGCACATGAAATGTTCCTTTACAATCAAAACTGATCTAGAATGTGTTATTTTCAATCATCAATACACAATTTATTAATTACACCCAGAGTTTCATCACCTTAAGGCTTAATTTTTTCTTTAGTAATTATTTGGAACAGATTTTTTTTTCTGGCTGATCTTTTGATGATAGCAATAGTAACAAAAGACAGCTGAGACAAAGCAGGACACCATGCATGAATTTATGTGTCTTCAGAACAAACATAGAACAGAACTTGCACTGCTTACTGGAGGAATTAATGTGTTTCATTAGGCAGGCTGGTGTCCGATTCCATCTACCATTATTTGATACCAAGTGTTTTTATAGTCCTATTTTCACTTGCAGTTCACTGACACAGGCTCAGGTGAGCACACAAACACCTCTCTGTTTATAGATACAGGCTGGCTGAGTCCAATCTGTTCATTTGACATACATAGGTTTAAAACCATATGTGGATGCAATACTTCTGCAGCTACATGCTATGAATATTTTAACACCTATGTCATTACAGTAGTGTAGATATTTACTTTTTTGCTTATATTTGCTTGACTCTCCTAAAACTGCATCACTTCCTTTTGATTACAGATCAGAGGGTTTTGCTCCTTACATTTATGAAATCTATGAAAAAGTGCCTACCATCTCCTAATACCTGCTTCTTCATCCAGAGCCAATTAGATATTCTGACCAAAATTATATATTCTTAACTTTGGAACTATCCTATATGAAGGATGTTGGACCTTGTTTCAGAGCAGTTACTATTCTCAGAAATGTATAAACTTTTATGTCATTATAGAAATGAAGTTATTAAGCATACCTTTGCTAACTGTGCAAAAAGGATGGGATAAGTTTTGTTCATTAATGTTAATCAAATGAAAAGAAAACTTGAATATATAGGTAAAAAGCTGAAAATTTAGGTAGAGGTTGTCTTCTTTGAAATCAACAGTTCATAGAGTTTTAACATTAAACGGTTATAGTTGACAGCTATGACTTTTAATGAAATAACCCTCTTTTGTATCTTTTCAGGATATGTAATCTGAAAAAAAATCCCTATCTATTGAATCCTCAATCACAATAAGACTGAAGTTTGCCTATAGCACTGTCTAGTCAAAAACCTATGACAGCACTCAGGTTTATGAAGAGATAATTATAATGATAATTATAACCTTGGGGTTTTTTTTATTGAATAGAAATATTAGACATCTAAAGAAAAAGTAACACCAGCCTATATCAGGATTTTATTGTAGGCCTAGTTCACTTGAAAAAGACAATTATCATCCCACCACTACAAACCAAAGGATCATATCTGGATATTCTTGAAGACTGCAGCACAGAATGACAGAAGAAAATTAAAAGGTCTTTGGTTACACTGCAAAATTTTTATGAGATCCCAGCTGCATAAATCTAGCTTGTCAATAAGTTTATACAACTTTAAGAAAGCAAAGTCAGTTTTGCACCTCATGGTTTAGTATCATGTATAAGATTTGATTGCGAGACACCAAGATATAATTTAGATTAAATAGAGATTTTTTCTGTTAGCTAAAATAATTAATTTTCTCTAAATGCAGAGCAAAGACAGCCACTGTCACAGCATATTGCTAGCAGCAATTCTAGGAAAAAAAACTTTTAACCACTTTTTCAGTTTTTCAAGAAAAACTGTTAGAATATGGCAGTAGTTTAAAAAAAAACCAAAAAGTAAGCCACAGAATCAGTCTGTAAATTCTATGCAAAATGTGATACAAAGTATAAAATGTCTAGCTATCACTGTTAAAAAAAAAAGAGCCAATATAGCTGTAGTGAGGTTTTTATTTCCCATAAGTCATCCTGGACTAGTCTGTAACAGGAATAGTTTTGTTCAAAACTGTCGTACTCTGTGTAAACCTCACACTATGTCTGCAGTCTGGAGGGGCAAATAAAGTCAGTGATCAGCATCTCCAGCTTCATATCTCCACAGCCAGAGAAAGTTCCAGTAATTCCCATGTCCCCAGCACACAATGAATTTCTGCTTAATGAGTTAATGCTTCAGGTGATGCAAACTGTTGGACATGAAGATTTTGGAGTCAAAAAATCACAATCTATGCTATTGCAAATATATTCCTTGTGACAACCACTGCCTCTTGACATCTGCTGTTTACTTTTATGTTTCGTGAGAAAACAATCTCCTCTGCCTCTTCCTAATTTAAGGTAAAGTACAAAGGAAATAATAGCCTTTGGTATCTCTGTTGGATTCCTCCATTTTAACAGGTGAACAAAAATACAACGGCCACAAATTAATAAATGTTATAAATGTCTCCATATACATAAATATCAATAGAGGATTTAGAGATTGCTGTGATGAGAGAGTTTAGAAGACTGATTAAACCAGATTCAAACTTTAAATGGCAGCAAGGTAGACTGGTAGTTATTAATTAATTAAAGGACTATTGTATACTTTGGGCTAATGCCTAGCTCTTACCCAGTAAGACCTTAATATCTAACTAAAATGGCTGTGTCTATACAGCAGCATATATATATACAGAGGCCATGCTAGATAGTGAGCACTGGTGGATGAGGCCCTTAAAGGACCTCAGCTCCTGGGGTCAAGGTGACCAGGCTTCACAGCTATTCCAAAAGGACAGTCAGAGCTGAATGTCTTTTTCTTATGCACCTCTCCTTGTTCACATCTGGTGTTTTTCCTCATTGCTTTCCCCCCTCCAAAAGGAGGACCTCGTGTGCTCCTGATGCTGCTCATCTCATTTCTGGTTTTGTGAGCTGTCCTTGTTGTGTGTTTAGCAAAATGCCCTCTGCATTTGCAGGCCTTTGTGCTTATTTTGTATGCTATTCTTGATCTTGAAAATGCTGCTTCTTGTAGTAATAGTGTTTTCCTGTGCCATATGTGTGCAAGTGTGCAAGTCTTTGCCTTCTTTGGAGGTCACGTTGCCCACACACTCATGCAAAATGCTTGTACTTTGTGCCTGGCCATGCAATCACAGTATCGCAAAATACATTTGTTACAGTATTATTTTACATTTATGTTTAGGTTAAAGACAAGCTAATATTGATTCTTCCCAGATTAATGCACTTCTCAGGTGTAGCCATTACAGGTCTCTGTTTTGACTACACGGCTGTAAAAATTGTTTATTGGACAGAGGAAGTATTTGCTGCTTAAAGAAAAAGTGATTCTGTGTGAGGATCTGCATTTATACTGTTTGTGAACACCTTCAATGCTCCTTTACCAAATTAAAACCCACATATTTTATCCATAAGAAATGAACTAAATAATAGTACAGTGCAGAAAGCAATACTGGAATATCAGTCCCTAGTCCTTAATGCCAATGAGTTCATACAACTCCAATTCATAAAGACTGATGATACTGAGTAAATAAAGATCTGGAAGTACATGGTGAGCAAAACACTTTGTGTCTTCACAGAGTATCAGCATAGATGTCACAAAATACATCATGGGCTCAATCCCACATGCAGTACTTGCATCAGAAATAGAAAATTTGGCCTACTAAATCCATAATAAAATTCTTCTAATTCAGAGGATTTTATCTGCCCAAATGGTTTCTGTATCCAACACAATGCCCCCTTGGTTTTGGTGAAGTATTCAGAGAGGTCTTTTTAAGATTCTACAGGACTAATGTTAAAACTACCAAAAACATTAGGATTATATTTTTGGCAAGGATGATTTCTTTGAATAATATCATATATATCCTGCTAACTTTCCTGAAGTACTCTCCTGATGATATGAGAATAACATGCACTTTTAGATTCAGGTTCTGGGTCATCTGTGAAACATTTTTCCTACCTTCTCTGAGAATGTTTTCCTTGGCACATTTGGCCTCATTTGTTCCAGGGAAATTCTCCCTAACTTTACAAATTTTTTGGTTCACTTCACAATTGATGAAATCTCTCTAGTTAGGAAAAAAAAGACTCACTCATTTCCTATCACTGAGAAGCGCTTGGGTCTTTTGTTACAAAGTTTAATTGAGTGGTCATGAAGGTTAAAATACAGAATCAAATTTGTTGTTTCATTATGAAATTTAAGATTCTCAGGCAACCCATATCAATGTTTTCTAGGTAGATGATGGATTCCACATCCCTCCCATAAGCAATCTCCAAAGGGAAATAGATATTTATGTTGCCATAATAGCAGCACAGAACACGTGGAGATACTTGAGAACTGATAACTCATTTCAGATGGATTCAGAATACGTAGTCTGAGTATCCATCTGAGGCCTAAGTATCCATTCTGTCACCAGCTGTCTTGATATGGACAATTCAATACATCTCACCTCCACTTACAAAGTCAACGTGACCCTGATTCCACATCTGATTTTGAAAACAGCCTTCAATCTAGTCTTGTCAGAGAGACCTGCCTTATGCTAAATGGTTCACTAATAGCCCAGAAAAAGACAAAATTTTATTCATTAGACTGGTTTTTATCCTGCATTTTTGCTGCACAGTCTTAGCACACACAGGTGCACATTTTTGGGAAACAAAAAATAATTAAGACAGTCTGTGCAGCAAACATAGGTTTATTAGCCTGGAGCCATTTCTGATATTTTCCCACATGCCCTAAAACTATTTAAATGTGGATTGATTATCAATGGCAAAGTTAGAGGACATCTATATTTAAAATACTACCAACACTTTGATTTCTGTCTTTGTTTCATGTTGATCAGACTGCTAAGGCAGGCTGCAGCTTTTTATTAAATCTAGGGGATATCTATCAAATAAAAGATTTTATCAGCTTCCTGTGTGAAAAGAACAGAACGTAAAGGGGTACATTAGATTTAAAGTAGTTAAAGACAAAAAGAAACTGTTTATGTCTAAACCTCTGCTGTCACCTTCAGTCTAAGAACATATACATATTTCAGATAAAAAGGGTACCTTTTATTGCCTTTACTGCAAGATATGGAACAAATTTTGAGTTCTTACATAGAAATAGTTCTATTTAGTAATAGTTCTGTCTTCATCAGAGCTTGGTACGTTGTGTTTTGATGTGTGATATGAGTATATCTAATCTTGAATATGAATTAGTATATTTGGTTGAACAGTGAAATATTTGTGATAACTAATGGATAAAAGTTGATACTGCTAAGATATCATCTTTTAGATTCTCCTCAAGGACATCTTCAATAATTTTTCATAAGAGATTCCATGCCAATACTGATATTCCAACAAAATCAGGTATTTCTGGAATAATATTACATATGCCAAATTAACAGGAGATGTTTTTTGTCATCACTGTCTTATGGCTACATCAACAAGTAGTTTGGGGAATAAAAAGAAAGGGGAAGAACTGTAATATTATTAAGGAGAATGGGATATGTTATAAAGGGAGAAGGCATTCTGCTTTGTACTAGGTTTTCTCTGGTCCCAAGGTCCGAACATGGATACTGGAGTGCATCAGGTGTGTATTGTGTGCACATTTTTCAGTATAGTTTCACCCAAAAGAAATACATTTCATATGCTCTGAGGCTATTCTGTGGCTGGGTTCAATCAGTTTTGTTTCAGAACTGCACCCTTGATTCTCACTAAAACAGTAATGTACACATTGCACTGTTTGAGTTTATCAAAGAATCAGCTTCTGTTGTCCCTAAACACAGCATACGGACAATTTATCCAAACAAAGACTCCCTTTGCTTATCTTGCAAAGTGCCCAAAGCTGAATTGGAGAGATCATCTTTGTAGCTGATAAACCAGGAAAATCTGGGAGCAATATGCATAGTTATGATGACAGGTTGGAAAGCTCTTCAATTTCAGTCTTCCACTGCAACTTGCACTTACTCTGGAAGAAACTTGCCACAGTAGCACTTGATCTCATTTTCTACTCAATGGTTAAAAAACTAAAGAGGGTAATCAAACCTCTCCACAATTACTAGCTTCTTGGTACTGGCTGATTTGGCAAAAAAAGATGCTTTCAACACTACAAGTCTTCATCAGATAAAGTCTTTCAGTTGACTAAATCAACCCATAGCATTCATAAGAATTGATTTAACTTTCTCAGATTATCTCTGGAAAATTCAGGACTAATTCTTGCCCTCCTTGACAATTAAAAAGAAAGGGATAAATATTATTGAGTATGAACCTTGTGTTCCATTGCATGTCTATCAGGCTGATGAAAAGTATTGGAATAGAAGAAGCTTAAAAACTCATTTAGTTACTTATTAAGGGTTTGGTTTCAATGCTTACTACTAATCTAACCCCATCTCTTTTCACTTTAAATCTTTGTTTAATATAACATAAGATATCATATCATATCATATATCATATCATACCATATCATATATCATATCATATCATATATATTGTTTAATATAATTATACAAAGCTGGATTTGTGCTTTGGATTTGTAGTTTGGCTTGATTAATACTTGACTTTTGACAAAAACAGCTAGTGACCACAGGGAACGGCTTTAAAGTGAAAAAGGACAGGTTTACGTTAGATATAAGGAGAAAATTTTTATTTACTCTGAGGGTAGTGAGGCACTGGAGCAGGATCTTAGGGAAGTTGTGGATGCCCCATCCCTGGAAGTGCTAAGGACAGGTTAGATGAGGCTTTAAGCAGCCTGGTTAACGGGAGGTGTCCCTGCACATGGTAGGGGGATTGGAACTACATAACTTTAAGTCTTTTCCAACATAAACCATTCAAATCATTCAAATGATTTTATGATTTGCTAAAAAAAACTGGGCAGGGTTTAAAAATTCATCTATAATAGTTATGCTGTTAATGACAGTGCAATTATATTTTGCAGATATGGAGCTCTGTGCAGGGGTGGCATTATTCAGAGTAATAACACATTTTTAAACAGTTTCCCATCTTACTCTCTAAGAACTAGTAATTTGACTCCAGCAGTTCCAAATCAGTTGCATAAAAGTGAGGCTAAAATTGATATAAAGTGTTTTGGGGGGGTTCACTTGGATTTCAGCAGTGATAAAAGGTGAAATTTTCAGAGTAAAATGCTAGCTGCCATTAAGAACAGAATTTCACTGCTGATTGTGGTGAAGAAAAATCACTTCAAAATATTTATCTGATGCTGTTTTTCTTTATAATTTGAAATAAAAGTAACTGGTCATGGTAGTTATATCAACTGGTTTAAATTTATTGTTTATTTTGTAAAGGATGACTTATAAGGCAACCTTTCCTTTATCTGCTATGGAAGGGTAGACAGAGCCTGACACTTTCAGTATTAATGAAACAATAACACCAGAGTGAACACAGGTGAAGTCAGAAATAGAAAGAACTTCAGATTAGCTTCTATATCCTATCTATAAGCATGCATTTAACATGAAATAACTTATTAGAAAAAGAGAAATATATATTGAGTAGAGAAAAAACTAAGATGGGATGAGGTGACTCTTAGTTCTGGACTTGATTATGGGTATCATTGTCATCAAATACTCTTTCCCAGTCAAAAGAGTTTACTCTTAAGCTCTGTAGTGTATTTATCGGGTTGTGTGGCACAAAAGCTGCTTAATAAAATCCTACCAAATACTTTACAGTTATAGGATATATGGAGGTTTCACAGAGAAACATCTTCTCATTTGCCCATTTAGAAGCAGAAGAAATAGTAGAGGAGATGGGTAAAGGCAGGGTAGACCCCCTTCTGTGTGAGCTGTGTGTCCTGCCCAGCACTGCACCAAACATTTCTGTTCCTCTTCTCTTTCACCATGATACTGAAAGGAAGGGGTACCACCAGAATTGCAATTTGTGATTCATAAATTGATAAATTATCTTCTTCCTTAGCTCAGGAAGAAGACTTCAAATAAGAAAGCAGTAAAAATTTTGAAGGCTGTTTGCAAGAATAAAAATAGTACCTCAGAAGGTCCAGAATAATTACTTATTCCAGTTCCTTGGTCCTTTCTGGCAAGCTGTTCATGAGTTCAAGGAAAAGATCTTTTTCTACTTATAAACTTTGGATCAAGATCCATAGAATTTATCATTTTTTCTTGAACGCACTTAACATCACATGATTTTTTTTTTATCTTCCCACACATATATGTGTTGATACACTGTTTCTCAGCTAAAGCCATCAAAACTGTGAGTGGTGTATCTCTGCCATTACTCAAGGCTTAGGCATGTGTGCACTGATCCAGCTGGCAAAAAAACCTCTCTACCTTGGCAATTCCATTTATCACTAAATATCACTGAAGTAGAGAATAATCATGGGGATTGGGTTATAGATACTTCATCTTCTTCAACTGAGTGGTTTTGCCAATAATCATCAGGATATTTCATGCCACCTGAGATTGTGCCTGGCTGCTTCTCCATGTTACACAGCCTATTGAAGGGCTTCATTTTCTCTGTCTGTAGTTGTAGAACTTTTAAAAAATTTAGAAAGCATTTTGTCCATGTTTTTAAAAAATCTATAGAGTTATGAGTGGAACTTTCAGGGGGATATGGACTCTTCTATTCACTTGATTTCTTAGAGAATACTGCAAATATGTTTTCCTTCTTTTTTTTAATGTGTGTGAAACTTTGATTTTATTGCTAAATACATTTGCATGAAGACAGGATTTATGTTGCACACTTTGCTCAATCCTGCTGCCTTTTTCTCTCTGAAAGTTGTAATCCACTGAATGTAAATCCCAGACTTCTCCACTGCTAATTATGATATGGCAGAGAGGGGATTATGACTGTGAGGGAGAAAAAAGCAGCTGGAGTAGATGAACCCTTAGAAAACAAAAGTCATCTTTGCATGAAGCTTATCACACATTTGCTTTTCTATTTGCTTTCATAAAGCAAGATGTGGGGAATGCAAATATGGGAAAATGTGCATTTCCTCACAGAGAGAGAATATGATCATAAAGTGAAGGATCTTAGGATCTTACAGGCTTTGATAAAAAGGATGTTTTGATCCCAATGGCAGAACACTGACAAGAGTCAGAGAACATCCAGACCTTGAATGATATCTTAGGTTCAGGACACCGGCTTCTATAGCCTAAGGCTTCAGACACAGTTCATCGGTCAGAATTGACTGAAATGTATTTCTTAAGTAATGTTCCAAGATGTATTTGATAACTTCAGCCATTTCATCATTCTGCTTTCATATACATGGAACACAACCATAGGTCAAAGGAACATGAACAGGAATACAAGATTTAAGAAACCTCCACCTTTATATCTGCCAATCCATTATACAGTCTATGAAGAAGTGTTTCAAGGCTGTGACATGCCTGAATTTCATTTCATTTTGTGCAACAAGGAAAATTGTTTTTCATGTACTTTCTCACTGCATGCATTTCTCTGTTATAGAGAGAAAACAAAGGAAACAATCAAGGTGTCTTTTAGGTACCTATTTCAATAGAGAGTTCATCTGTAAATTTTTGACTCAGGTCAAAGCCAGGAGGTAAAATGAAACCACAGTTCTCTCTTTCTGCTTAAAAACAATTACTATCTTGTCCAGGGAGTTGCTTTACCCTTCACAGAATTTTAGGATTTATGCTGTCATAAAATGAATTTCATTCATATGAATTGCAACAAATGCTACCTTCTACAGGGAACTGCAGCTGATGTCCCTGGAAATATCATCTTTATTGTTCATTTTAATGAAGCTTAAGATAAGTTTTACTCTTCAATCCCAGAGCTGATCAAATCAGGAGCTGTACCTCTCTACCTTTTTTCTTTTTTTCTTTTTTTCCCCCCCCAAAAAAAGGAGGGGATTTTCAAGTTAGCAACCAAGTCCTGAGGAGCCTTTAGGAGAACAGAAATGGAAAGAGAGCATGTGTTTGCTGCATAGAGCAGCTCAGACCTCCTCCTTTTCTCCTCTCTCTTCATTTTCTGTAAAAGAAGTGCAAAATGTCTTCCTCTTCAAATGCAAGAATCTGGAGGAGTCCCTCCTTCCTCTTTGAGAAGAGGACTGTAAATAGGAATGATACAAAGCCTTACTTGGGAAGTCTTCCTACCATCAGTAAATAACTGCCTTCCACATGCAGAGAAGTGCAACACAAAATGAGACAGAACAGATGAAACACAAAACGTGCAAGGCAGAATTTGAGAAGTGTCAGCAGATTGGTGTAAGTTATAGTATTTTGCTTTCATTACAGGCTCAGAGCTGGATTCACTTCTTGGCAGTGATGAGTTTGGCAAAAGATCTAAAAAATTCTGCACAATGGATGTTTTTGGCTGTCAACAGTCTATTTTAGGAGTCAGAAATATATAGAACGTGAAAAATGACCCAACAGGACAGGGGCCAAGAATCTGCCTGGCATACCCTTTACACATAAACTTTCCAAGGTGTTGATGACCCTTGCTGGCCATTTTAAAGCTACATTTTGTGAGAATTTTAGGAAATTCAATATGGATAAAGCCCAGAGGACCCAGTTCTGTTTTATTTACTTTGGTTTATAATGGTTGTTATCTCTATTGTAATCTTTTATGTGGAAAAATGTGTGGAGGAGCTGTGGTCTTGTATTCTCCACTTGGTCAGCCCTCACTGCACATATTCAGTGTTAGTGTCTGAGGACTCAGCACTTACATTCTGAACATTTAATTAGAACAATTAAAAAGGCCAGCAACTCCTGGTATACTGTACTTACCCAGAAGTGACATTCTTATTTTGTGAACTCCGCCTGCAAACTAAAATTCACCTGCACTTAAATATCATTAACAAGAGTTTGACATCATTCAGAAATGTTTACAAATCACCATAGTGTGTCCATGGAACAAGACCCAGAATTCTGTTTACATTTTTTAAATCCCTAAAGAAGGGGGATCTTGTCCAGAAACATGGTCCTCATGACTGCTTGAAAACAAACAATATGTATTAAGAAAACACGTGAAACACAGAGGATGTAAAAAACAATCTTCTTTTTCCCCTGTTTTGCAGATGGGAAGGCATGAGGCCCTCCAGTGCTACCCCTGGCCTTTCCCAAACTGAGGCAAGATGCTGTTTTAGTTAACATTCCAGTATGGTTTATCCCTTGTGGGTTTTTTTCCCCATCACTTCGCAACAATGCTTTTTGGCAGATGGAAATGACTCCAACAAAAAGCCAGGTGCATGCTCTGATGGTTTCCCTGCTAAAAGGGATTTAGTCAGATGTTTCTTCCACCTGTGAATTGGCTGCCCAGTCTCAGCCAGCTCCTATGAATGTAATTATTATGCTCTATTTCAAAAAGCTGAAAAAAGTTCAAGTTGGTTCTGTCATAAAAAGAGTCTGGTATCATTACAATTTCTCTCTATTTTCAGAACCTGATTGTCAATGAAATAATTTCTGTGACAACCATCTTAATTTTCAGTTTGAGGGCATATCCTGACCTGGATTTCCACAAATCTACTTCAGATACACACCAAAGCAATAATAATCAGTGACAGTCTTTAAATAATAAACAGGTATTCACATCTTTAAATCTGTTCCCAAACAGTCCAAGTCCCTATATTTTTTCTGTGAAGAGATGAGTCATGCTCAGGCAGTAATGAGTGACTGTGTCTGCACGGCGTCATGGGGAGCTCTGCTGCCTGGAGGGAAGGCTACCAATATGTGCCTTCCATGTGAGTTTTAGTTTCCCAGGCTTTGAAATCTCCCTTTTCTTTATGAGAAGCAAATCCACTTTCTCAAAAGGACAAATCAAAGCAAGATTTGTTTCTTTCCCTGCATTTTTTAGCCTGATGCGAAGAAGCCCATTAAACAGCCTGAAAAGTTCAAACTAAAGTTCTATGCTAAAATATTTTTTAAAAATCTGAGATAAATCTTAGGCATATTAATGGACTGAGGCATCAAACTTCACATGTACCAACAATGCAAAAACAGCCCTCTTTATCACTGATCAAAAGCACTTGGGTAGAACCATCAGTCTTCACACAGATGTACTCCAAGACAGATTTGTGGAAGTTACAAATTGAAAGCAGAGAAAAGCAGCAGCCCAGCTTGAGTGAAGGAAATTCAGAGACAAATAACTAGTCAGACTGCTGAGGGCAAGGCTGTTTGGATGACTGGCTGCCCAGTCCTGTGCAGAGAGAGAGGGAGTCCAGATACTGCTCAGAATCCCAAGATGAAAAGCCAAATATGACCACAGTGTTCTGAATTGTGTGATATAGGATGTAGATTTTCCTTGAATTAAATTCCATTCAGGTTACTGTGTTACATAGTTAGAAAGAATGACCAAACCTCTTTTGAGTTTTTTAATCTTGGATTGTTATCAGTATGGAGGGTAGTCCTGAGGTAATAGTGCAATAGTAATGTGATGAAAGAATTGTCGCTCCAAATATGATATCTGTATCCAGTGGGAAAAAAACACATGAAAGCAGATATATTTCCACAATATAAGAGTCTGTGTTGTTCCCTTTGTAATTCAGGCCAATGGAACAGCAATATCAGAATTAGCAAATGGGAAACAGAGTTTTTGTGACGTTCTCTGGTCAACACAGATCTATGATCTGACTCAGAGTTCTCTTAATGTGTTTATTAATTATAAGTTTTCTTACAGGAATTTGCATGAACAAATGTCAATTTGTGATATATTTGTGAACGGTTCACTTTGACTATTTGCTGTGTGATTGACTAATTTGCCTATCTGGCTGTATGAAACATTTTAAACAGGTGAGTTGAAGAACAGCAAACACTGCTCTTCCCCCTGTAAAAGTACAAGTGAAACTCTACATTAAAATGCACTAAGTGTTTGGAAAATTGTGACATTTCTGTGAGTACGTGGTACCCCATCTTCATTCTGTCGTACTTTGAACACTGCAACACAGTAACATGGAGTCACATTTGTTTATTTTATTTGACAGAGTAACAGGTACCCGGTTTCCTATGAAAATATGCAAATTCCTATGCAATCAATAGCATCCTGAAATTCTGTCTGAAAGGCAATGGGCAACATCCCACCCATTGTAAAAGGAGGAAGGATTTTACTTTGTGAAGTACTTAGCCATGATAGCCAGAATGTGACAAAACCTCTTGGACTGTGTAGTGCTTCTGTTCAGTCCACTTTCCAGATGATATGAGCAAAGCAACATTACCAATCTTTTTTGGTTTTATTTTACATCTAGATTGATGATGTTTACACTGATGGTATTTTCTTATAAGAAGATTGTAGAGGAAAAAAAATAATATTATTTGTAACACAAAAATAACACCAATTTTTTCCATGAAACTATCATAATATCTGTTTTACTCTGTGTATTACATGTGCTTGCTTCTCAAAGGTGACAGAAGTAATTCAATCTTAAATTCTTTGCAATGTATAATTTTCTTCTCTGTGGATTTCTCTATGTACTGAAAGACTGAAAGCAACTTATACTATATTATTATACGTTCTAATTGTTCAAACTAATATCCAGATTTTCTTTAACAGGAAAAAAAAAAAAAAAAAAGGGAAACAAAACAAGTTTGGCAACATTGATCATTTTTATTAGTTAGTAAACAGACCCTGAACTTCAGTTGAATTTCTGTCAGGTTGTCACACTGCAGTGATGTAGCTGAGCTAATCATCTGGTAGGTGCTGTCAGGAACCACTAGCAAAAACAAGGGTTTAACTCTTAGAGCTTGTTCTGAAGATGTCTACAAGCTGTCAGCAATACTCCATAAAACATAGACCTTTATACCATTATACCAACCTGAATCTGATACCAGCCAACAACTTTCTGTTTCTCATAAATGTGCATACAGACCAGGTAATTATGGGCTGATTTTTTTTTTCTGTTTGAATAGCTTGAACACCAGTATATTTTTTTAGACCCATGAAAAGTAAGAGGGCATTTTTTTTAATTTGTTTTAAAAGCTGCAGCTTTTTTAAGGAAGAGGCAGCATTTTTTTTTCCTTAGACCAGCTGACATGGTGTACCAATCTACAAATCTTTGAACTTCACAGTTACAACATCAGACTCAACTGTAGGGTTGACATACCTCATCTCAAGGTTCTGGACTTGTTATACAGGTGGAAGTATTGACAGTGAATAGTTTGCATTTCTCCATGTGTACAGGCTTGTAAAATGCTTAAAGTCTTCCAGCAGTTACACTAGTTAAAAAACAAAAGCCTTTCAAGGAACAGATAGGTGCTACTAATTTCATGCTGCATATACAAAATTCAAAGTGACTAAAGTTATAACTCTACAAAACCAGCAACAGAACAGATTTTCTAATATTGTTTGGGCTGGGGGTCCAGAGGTAGATAAAGCTGCTTTAACACTTTGCTGTTAAAGAAAATATGTAGAATCATGTATCTAATCTTTCCAGGTACCACAAGAAGGGCCCTTTGGAGCGGTTTTTCAAGGAGCAACTTTCTCAAGCAAGAAGACAAAACATAGCCATTTGAAACTCTGCCTCCCATGAGGAAACATGGATTGATTTCTCGGCTCAGCCTAGCTTGGAGAGATTATTGCATTTGTTCAAGATCAAGAGACTCAAAAAAAAGTTGTCTCCTACATTTTATTTAGGATCTCCTACTAGACTGCTTACCAGTGCTGAGCAATTTCACCCTTAACCTCTCACAAAATCACCAGATCGTTCTTCCTTAATCTGTTTGCTGCCAGTGTCTGTGTGCTACAATCTCCTCACTTTTCACGAAGGTAGATACTAGCAGAGGCAGGGGACAGCAATATTTTCCAAGCAACCAGTCATGGCACCAGCACAAAATCTTCAATGTCTTGCTGTGTGGTAGTGGAAGCTTCCATTTGTTTTGCTAATATAAAAAAATGAGCAAATTGGTAATGCTCAGAACAGTTTGTTTTACAAGAAATATATATATTCTTATGCATCTAGGATAAATCCACACTCAGTCTAATTCTCACAACAACCAAAGAATACAAGTATATCTGTACGGATAAAATCTGGTTTTTTTTCGTCCCTTAACCAGAACACCCTCCAAAGAAAGCTGCAAAAAACCTGTCAGTACAAGATGTTGATCACAGGAAAAAAAGAAAAAAATTGTAAGCATGTTTGGTTTAGACTTTCAGCACCTTGTATCTACCTGGCATTTCTCAGTAATTAGAGCATGACTTCCTTCCATTTAGAATTTATTGAAAGAATAATTTATATACATAATTCTTGTGCTGCAGTATGTTTGTTGGAAGATAATTCAAACATTTTGACATTTGACATTGAAGCAGAGTTCATTATACCTGCACCAGAAGGTCACAACACATGTTTCTGTTTGCAGTTTGAATGTGTATAATTACTGGAACTAAGTTTCTGGAGCAAATACTCATAACTGTTATACACTGAATTTCCATTAAAGCTTAAAAAAACTTCACAGTGTTTGCATAAAATTGTTTCAATATTCATAGTAATAGAGTATTCCTTAGTGTATTCATAATTAAAAGACATAACAGTTGGAGACAGAATATACTCATTAATTTTTATAAATAGGCATGTCAGCTAAGTTACTTAACAGTATTCAATCAGTTCTGGTAAGTGTGGGTTTCACATCTCAATATCAGTTGAATTAGTTGGACACAAAGAGATCAGTTATGCTGGTTGTCTAAAACACAATCAGCTCTTTCTGCTTTGACCAAAAATCATCTTGATTTCCTTTGTATGATGCTGTTGATTCTGAAAGATCAAGCAGACATCATCAGTCCACTCCTGCTGTGTCACTCAGAGCACCAGGGGGCTGCTTTGACCTCTCCCCAGTTGTGATTAGGGCCCCCTTCCTGTAAATGAGACCTGACATTTCCCAGAGTGAAGACAGATACTTATATTTGTTCATGATCCATTTGATGGTATGTAAAGATGGGCTATATCACACAGGGAAAGAAAACTTGAAACATGTCTCTAAGGGCATTTATCTGGCATGTGGTGTGAAAAAATTGTAGGGGGAATAAAAAGCTGACAGAATGCTTCAGTTCATTATTACCACACTAATAATAAGAATCCAAACTGCCTCAGATTACAATGTAAATATTTTGTGGTTTTGTGTGCTTTAGGATTTTTTTTTTTTTTGGATCACCCATGGTGTGTTCCACAAAAATGAAAAAAATAAAGGATTTTGGCAGCTGGTGCTTTAGGTGATGACTTTTGAAACAAAAAGCTGTAAGCTTGATATTTAATTGTCAGGAGACTGAAAATGAGGGAATTTGGAGCAGTTCTGATAACCAGGACAGTGTTACATGAAAGTTCATAAATATTGGTGAAGTACCATTACTACTGTTATTCATGCTTGCTACATCAATTTCCAGAACTATATATTTGCAAATATTTTACCATTGCTTCTTGTACTTGAGCTATAAATCTAACTGTGGTATGTTATCTATCATAAACCACAGCTCAGCAGCGTAGCACTCGTGGCTCTCAAGAAAATCATCCACTAAAACCAAAACTTTGACTGTCATTTCACTGATGATTTCAAGGCTGTCCAAAACTTTACAGTGCTGGATCATTACTTGTACTCTGTAACTCATAGTCCCTGATTTGCTTGATTTGGACTTGGCTTGGAGATTGTCATCTGTTAATTTTGTTACTCTGTTTCTTGGATAAGACTGCAGAAACAGGCTATTGTTTGTATTACGTGTACAGCATTTGGAATGGCTTATTACATAGAATTTTCCTCCTATATTGGACTGCATCTCTGGGATTTATTTATGATGGGTAGTTTCCATGAAGATGGCCTTCATCCTGAATCTCTGTAGGCTTGCTTTTCCCTGTTGAAAAATGTTAGAATGAAGTAATGAGTGGAAATGAAGCATTTTTACCTGTGTTTTTTTCCCAAGTTACGTATCTTTTCAGATTTTAATTTGTCTGCTGAGGGTATAGCCGTCAGTAATGACATACACAATGCTTCGTGCTTCAAGCTGATGCTGCCCAGAGATGCTGAGCCAAATACTGCTTCCAGTAATAGCAATGTAAATCAAGGCATTTTGGCATCATTTTGTCCAAAATGTGACATGTATCTATTCTAAATATACTCCAATAAAATTTTGAACAGATTTTCTGCTTTAAAGCTTAAATATTGTAATGGTTCAAAAAAGTAACACAACTTATGTATTACACGTGATTAAGTCATAAAGTAGAATTATAAAATATTTGCTCTGGTTAAAAAAAACATGCACAGTAGTATAATTATACACTCAGTTTTTGTGTGTGTGGGAGCAGAAATGAATATGGCACATTATTTAGTAAAAATAAGTCAGGTGAGTGGTTTATCATACGAATCCTGGTACAGTGATGAAAACTCTGAAAACATGCCTGGTGAACAGTACCAACAAAACTCTGCCTTCCTGTGCATAGGTATAACTCCTGTTCTGCCTTATTACCTGTTTTTTGTGTGGCTGTTACTCCATACCTGCTTTGGAAAAACACAAACATATTGATACAGCAAAGATTTCTATCACCTAACAGGGGAACCTGTAGTTTATCTGAGTCCCTGCAGTGTGCCAACATCTCAGCAATGTAGCTGGCATAATTCCATGGGAGACTGCTCATTAGCAGTGACCAGCTTTATTGTCCATGCAAATGAAAGTTTGGAGCTGGTTTTAAAGTGTTACTTTTCCTTTTCTTTACTCAACATTCAAATCTTCTGCCAAAAATATTTTATTCTGTGAGTAATTTTTCCCCTAATTAGATCATATTTTAGCTATCTCATTACCACAAGTTCAACATTTATCTTGTCTCTAATTTTTCATAGAATTCCAATCATTAAACCTGAAAAGCAACAACACTTGCATGGAAAGCGTATACTTTTCAGAATATACGGTTTCTTGGAATATAGGTGATTATCTTGGGTTTTTACCTTCAGTTTTACTGCTATTTAAGCACCAAGCCATGGTTTTCATCGGAATTACCTTTAAAAATGAAAGAGCAGGGAACATTGTGCAGAAACTATTAGATGTCATGCAAGTGAGGAAAACAGGGCAAGCAAAACCCATTTGTATTTACATGTTTCCCTTCAGTAGGAAAGAAACAAAGCTGTACTAAAGCTTTGCAACTACAAGCTGTAGTAACTATTGTGCTTTGAGGCTGTTGGCACTAACCTTTACAACGATCATGATTAAAAAACAAATAACAGAATGGTCTTTTCCTGCATACAGTTTTTAACCTCTACATTGTGCATCTCTAGATTTGGGCCCACAATCCTGGGAAAAAAATTATAAATCCTAGGTTTTACTAAAGTGAAATAAATTACACCAGATATGTCAAATGTCAGATCCCCCACTTAATGCCTCTGTGCTTGCAATGTCAGGTGGCCACCATGGCTGCTTCCCTTTCCCTTCCTCCATTCTTCCTTTGCTGTGTGTCCTGCACTGCACTCATAACGAGTTTGCATAACTGCACTTCTGTTATCCATGATTTTCTTAATTCTGTCTGGAGTTCTTTGGGAAAAGAAAAATTCAAGCTAAACAATCTCTTTAAAATATGTACCACAAGTTTGAGAAAATTAAAGGAGCTTTTCATTGGTCCTATGCCCTTTAATTTGAGTGGTAATTTTTGGTGGTCAGTCACAGAAAATTTTGATTTTCTTCTACCTTATACTAGACCAGGTCTGTGCTGTATGCTGGATGAATAATAATAATAATTTTAAAAAGACACATATTTTGAGTGTTCTTCAATATTGGGCTTGGGTGGAGGTATGGGCAGTCACGCAAAATCTGTTTGCTTCTTGCATATTGTAATCTCTGCAGTGTACACAAGATTTTATAAACTGTAAAGCCAAGCAGAATGATTGAGATATTTCTCAATATTTTCATGAGATACCAATGATTATTTGATGAGTTTTCTGTTTCACTAAACATGAGAAATTATCTTTTCATTACATTGTATTGAATTTCATTAGAATGATAGCCGTGAGTAGGTGGTTGTAAAACTCTCCATTGGAGTGCTAAAACCAGAAGTTTGTGTTTGACAAGAACACTGGAAATTTATATATGAAAATTACAGTGATAAAGAAAATACAGTATTTAAGATGGGATGAAAATTGGGCTTTTTTGTGATGGGGCTGTTTAACAGATTCACTATTTCTTCAGATGAATTTTTTTATTTAAACTACTCATGAGTTCTTGTTTAAGTAAAGAGGCTACTAATTGAATTGCTGTATTTTAACTTTTTCCTCCAATGGAAAGAGAGAACACTCTTAAGACCTTTCCATTTCCTTACATGACTGTTCTCTGATTTAATCTTTCTATTATATTTATTACCTGTTCCTTTCCCTTTGAGAGAACAGAACATGGAATATTAAATAGAAAGAAGTATTTTTAACAGCAGATATCAACATTCATATTAGATATTAGATCTCTCAAAGACCTGATTTCCAGACTAGAGTCATATACAGAAAAAATAACTTGTTAGTAGATAAGTAAGAATGGTTGATATAGAATGGTTCTCCACTTAACCCATCACCTGGAATTTTAAAAACTGGAGGAAACATAACCCTAAAAACTTAACCAAAGAAGCCAGACTTTACTGGAAACAGAAATAAGACATTAATACATTTTCCCTATATCTTACTCCCATATCTGGTACCACTCCTAGAGAAATGAGCACCCCCTTTACCATCTAGATCATCACTCTGCATCAGGGCCATCCCAGCTGTCATGCTTTTAGATGTTGCCTTTGCATTCCCACCTCCTAGAGCTGCTATGTGCCTCTGTGTTTTCCCATACTTTAAACTATTTTTGCCAGAGCTTTTAACTGCAGAGAAACACACTTTAAATGGAACTGAAGTCTCAAAAGGTCAATAAAATGGAGTTGTATTAAAGCAAGCCATGATTTGGTATCAGCCTTGTTTTTGTGGGGTTGTCTTTTGATCTCTGAATTCTTGGATTTATCATGACTAAAGTGTCTTTTTGCTTTCTGCTGGTCACTTTAAGATACAGATTTGGAACTTCTTATGAGAAGTACTCTGTCAGTCCTTTGTATAATGCTGCACATAGATCCTCATCTGTCTGTCTTCTATTCTTCCTCTCACTCTGGTGGAATCAATGTGGATTTTTGCAGTCAATGTGAATAACATCTCCAAAACAGTCTGAACCTGCTTTTTTTGTGCCTTATCTGGAAAAGGTTAGATTAAGGGTAGCACAAAGTAAACTTCCAGAGTGATTTCTTACACAAAAATATGTACATTACAGGTAGGCAGCAGGAAGAAATTATTATAGAATTTCTTTAAATAAAAGCTACCTTCTCATTATGAAGTCATCAATTAAAAAAGGGTTAGGAAAGGATATTGTAGACCTCTGCTAAAAGTGATAATATCTTTTTCATTAGGCAGTGTTTTCATGCCCCAAAAGGAAAAGTGAAAGGTGCCAATCACGTAGAAGTAAAGGACATTTATGTTATGTAAATATTAATCTTCTGTAGTGATGAAAAGAGAGTTTAAAATATTTATAATCAAGAATGTGATGGAGAATAAGAGTGTGGGGAAGGAAGTGAAAAACCCTCCATATCTGTTTAAATTTGGTGAGTTTTAATGTACTAGAATAAATGTGAAGCATACGGTTAATAAGTGCTATTATTGACTGCTTCTGGTAAATACAGATACTTTCTGTCTGTTACCAAGTCTTAACTCTTTAATATTAGAAAGTGTCTTTAAAACAATTTTAAACATGACTATAGGCTTATAAAATAGGCACAGGAGTTATGTAGATATAGTATCATATTAACCATAATAATAAATATTCCTAGTACTCCATTTCAGAGCTGATCTAAACAGCTTAAGCCACAGTAGTTGCACTAAGTCAAAGGTAAATTCATGCTGTAATGATCAATACAATCTTTTCCTACAGCACAAAACTATGTTGGCCTGCCCAACTCAGGATTCACCAGTGTTTAACATCATGAACAGTAATTATGTTAACATGACTAATTCTTCAATAAGAGTAATAAATATCCTTAAGGAAAACAATATTTTATTTTTAATTTTTTTTTTTTATTTATTATTGAAATAAAATAATATTATATTTATTGCTAGACATTTAATTTCATCAGGATTATACAGAGAGAACCATCACTCTTAATAGTGACCAAATGCAAGGTGGCATCGATTCTTGGCGGGGATTTTGGGCAAAAATTATGTACAAACCATATATATAAATTATGAGTAATGCACTTGATGAATTTACATTTTTAAATACAAGTTCATTTGTTTTCAATGAGATGTATGCATGAACTCCACATTTACAGGCCTATTTGAAATACTGAAATAGAAAAAGGAGTCAGAACCTACCAGCAAGAATTGGGATTTACAGGATCTGGATGCCACCCTTTCTACACTAGGAAATAGTATTACACCATATGTCAGTTCTATTTATTTTCTTAGCCATATGAGAATTTCTTTTTTACATCCTTGTTAGCTTGTCATGACATTGTTTATGCTAAACATGCCTGCATGCCTGCCTCCTACCTTCTGCAACAAGAAGTAGCTATGCCAGATCCATCCCCACTTACACTTCATGGGTCTCCCAGAATTTACTGTAGCCTTGTATGTGCAGTTGGACCCTATGCAAGGACATGTGGGAGAAACCTGTTCCTCGAGAGGATTTAGACATCATTCTTCTTTAACTTGCAATCAGAGTGGCCACACAGAGGTCAAGAAAGTCCCACTAGCAAAGAGCCGGTGTCAAGGCAAAAGCGGGCTTTGCATGGCTGACTGCAGCCCAGGCTGTCAGATTAGTCCCCAGGCTGGCACTGGACTTAGGGAAAGCTTTCAGGGGAAAGACAAAAACTCACTTTATCCTGTCAAAGCCATACCGAGATCTGTTCTGTTTTCCCTTCTGCAAAATCTTTGAAAAGTGATTTTTCTATTCATGTAGAAAAGCTGTCCCCATGCCCACTACACCTCTGAACACCATCAGTGCCTGAGAGCTGCCTAATGTCCCATTTTCAAGGGGTCACGGGGCTCGTTTGATCTTCCACAATGCCTTCAGTTTTCCCACTCTAACCTTGACATAAAGCCTTCTCAGCAGCACTTTGTGGCTTGAGGACAAAGCATAACTGTGAGGCTTTGGTACCATTAGGCTGTGCATTTTGTACAACTCTCCTATCTTTACAAATTTCTTATAAATGTAAGATTAAATCAATTTAAGAGAGCTCACTGGGAATATCTCCCTACTGCTCTGATGACAGACACTGCAAACAAAACACCCCTGCTTGAACTGTTGGTAATCTTTCCTTTCTACTAGGCTGGTAGTAAATTGCTAAAACAGCTGGTAAATACAACCTGGCCTTACATGAAATTGCAAGGGTTAAAAAACTGCACTGGCTATGAACAAAGGAGAGAAAATCAAAATTAGAGGTTGCTGCAGTTCTGTATTTTATTCCAAATAAACTCCCAATGACATTTCCATTGGTGTCACAATGTTTTGTAATCTCTGGATAATAATTTAATTTGACTACATGACTGCTTGCAATAAATGGCAAGAATCATGGTATGATCATTTACTCATTAAACTTTCTGACAAACTTGATTGTTTACTTATTAAGCTTTTCAAAATTTGAACAGAAGTAAGCGTGAGAAAACAAAATGAAAAACGTTAGTATTAAAAAGTTATGAATATTTTGAATTAATTAAAGATTGCTAAAGCTTATATATCTCATTCAAGAAAATCTTGAGGCTACATGCTTGTGTTTTCAGACAGGATTTTCCACAGAAGATCCTTGAGCAAGGCAGACACTGTGTATCAGTCCTAAATCAAACTCATCACCATTATTATCATCTTCCTTCATGTACAGGAATTCACCCATCTAGAGACAGTAACAATTCCAAAGATAAACAGGTCATCTGGGCCTTTATTAAGGTCTGTAAAATGTAATGGGAATCATCCTGATTTCAAGCATCAGCTTTTTTATCACCAACCAGCTGTTTCTAGTGCTGGAAAAAAGAGCAGGAGGTGTTGTATTTAAATCATCCAGTGTTTCTCCTATACTGCTAACCATAAGAGTGCCATGGAATAATCCTGTTGCTGAAGCCAAATGACCAAAACTGCCTCACAGCCACAGTGCATCTGAAACCAATTTCCACATCCATACGTACATAGCACTTCGTGCTCCCCTAAATACCACGTGGGAAACATATACCTATACACAGGAAGTGCTCTGCCAATCCTAAAATCACATTTCCTGGACATTCTCAAAATTAAATACTTGAAATAAAATGGACACTTGGTTGCACGTCATCAGAGGGGTATTTTTTAGCATGAGGATGGATATAAGTACAGCTTGAACACTTAATGAACTGGTCATGTAGATCCATCTGCATTGGCATGGGAACCCTAAGTTTTCTATGTTCATCCCCAAATATCCAAATGGCTTGGAAAAAGCACACTGAATCACGTGTCTTTGGGGAACAGGCCTTTTACAGAATTTTTCTCATAGAAGAATCTGCATTTTGAATAGAACAGAAACCTTGGCCATTCCCTTCAGCAAAATGTGCTCAGTCTTACAAGTCTGAATTAAATCAGTAGTGCATAGATTCAGAGTCAAAGGGATAGATGACTCCCCTCTAATGACAGCAAATGCAAAAAAAATTCTATAGTCTCTAAAACAAGTTGGCTTCCCAAACAGATGGTGTCCATCACTGCTACTTCTGTCCTTAAAAATTAAATTTATACATATCATGTAATGAATAAACAAAATACATGCATACAGAGGACTAAAATCAGCTTACATTAACAGACTGTAAAGAGAATAAACTAAAAACCAGCATTAGAATTAGAGGAATTAGTCCTGAGAGTCTCTTACTTTATTATTTAGCCAACACATTTCTTTCAGTGGTGATGGTGTGAAATTGCTCAAAGAAAGTGGTATCAACATTTTTTCAGTATTTGTATCTGTTTTCTTGCTGTCCTTAACCTTGTGTGGAAAAGGCTGTGTAAAGCAGAAACAAAATATTGCACCAGAAGTTTTTTCTGTTAATATAAAACTTTTCTTTCTCAAAGTAGAAGGAAGCAACTATTCAAAGGGAATGCATTTTGTACATGGAAATTACAGCTGCATTGCTGTTGTGAAATGGAACAGCATTAATCCACTCCTTGGCAACAATCACAGTGAGAAAGAGAAATGATGCAGTAAACATATGTAACCTATTCCTCCTGCAAACCAAATAATGTCTCCTTAGAGTCCTCCTCAGATGCTGCAATACAGAGAGGTTTCAGTAATCCTGTCCTGTACAAAATATTGCAGGAGAAGGAAGATAAATCAAAGGACTTCTATATTTAACTTTCAAATATATTGGTTATTCTAACACTGTACTTGTTCCAAATCATTTGAATAGCTTGAGGACAATGAGGCATTGTTGGAATATATGGCTTTGAAAAATCTCTCATTACATACACAGTAGCTCATCAAAAATGAAAAACATTTTGCCAGACCTGGCCTTGATTATCTTTTTCTTTCAAGCTGGACATAAAATTTTATATCAGAGAAATGTGAGAGGACAAAATAAGGATTCCATTCCAGCCTCCACCCTGTCCCCCTGACTCTTTGGTCCAAGAGTAGCAGCTATGGTGGATAAGCTGGACTGGTGCCTCCTGCAGAAGCAGCCCTTAAGCTGCCCTCAAATCAAATTTACTGCCCTTACCACCAGTGAACATGGATGTAGAGGCCAGCACATTGACACTGATGTGGGATGCACTTTATCCCTGAAAACTGACATTGGCAGAGTTACACCATGCCCAGGTTTGGCAAAGCAGGCAGGCAAAGAGCAGCTGAGGAAAGTACCAGTCCTCTGCTGCCCCAGACACAGACCTTCAACTCCAACACAAATACAGCTCATAAGCAAAAACCACAGGCAAATACAACCAAACAACCCTAATTCCTCCGTTTCAGTGCAGACAGGATTCTGTCATTAAAATTGATTTTAAAAAATACAAATGTAAACAGATCTAGCAGTCTTCAGCTGTTTTAATATTGAAGGTAATTGAACTAATGCTCAAACATTATGTGTTGCGAATAACACAAGATAATAAGAAAATGCGATACAATTTAAATGAGTCAGTTTGTAAACCCTTATGTTTCCCTAAACAAAAATACCTGAAATGAAAAATCAATTCTATAATGATTTACTGATGCATGTAATAGCTTTTCCTTGTATGTGGACATCATTCCTGTGATTTCATTGGATCACTCTGGTACTTGCAATTAAACATATATGTAAGCTTGTTCAGGACCAAAACATCTTGAGGTCTTTAATATATTTTATGGTTAAAACCAAATTATTGCATTTATTTATTATTCCTAAATTCAAGAAGCGTACTCAACAATGTTCTTTGCAGTAATATAAATTGATTATATAACCATATTACAATAACTTCATTTTTCAAGTTAATGCAAATAAATGCTTTAGAAAAGTTATGATAATGGTAACTCATTTTCAGACTAGCATTATGAAAAACAAGTTCCATCCTAAATGAAATAGTAAATAAGTTAACTATACCAACTTTGAGGGTTTTTTTCTTAATTTAAGGCAAATTGAAGTACATGGATAGTAAAATAAAGTTCAAGTTTGAAGACATAAATTTGAAATTCAATATATTATTTTGAGCCATATTTCTTTCTCATTATATGAACAGAAGCTTTTAAATTTCTAATTCTGTGGCAGCATTCTCCTTTGACAGAATCCAGAATTAAACCTGGATAAACATGAAGAAACCTGCCTTCATTAAAAGATATCCAATTAAACCATATACTTTCTTAGCATCCCAAGTGATGGCAGCACATTAAGGCAGGAATTATTCACTGTAAGGGATCCTGACTAACACCATACTTGGGAAAATGCCTCTCCACCAGCTCTCTGTGTGAGCAGCACTTATTGTTGCTCAGGTTTTGTCACCTCTCCAAGCATATCCTGACAGCTGCCCAGGAGCTGCTTCTTGGACATGTCCCCACCTTTCCCTGCTGCAGCCTGGCAATTCCTCTCAATGGAAAGTAAATATAATACTTAAGTAGTAAATATAGATTTCTGGTCACACTAACAGAGAACAGGAGGTGAACATACAGCTCAGAAGACTCCAGATATTTATGTATGATACTGTATTATGGAAACACTTGAGGTCAGTTGCTGAGGCTTGAGTTAAATGGCTTTTTCTGCAAGTAGCTGCAAAATAAAATGGGGCAAAAATTCTTGTTGTAAACTCACAGGAAAGAAGAAATGAGGAGAGAGTGAGAGACTTTTCTAGCCCAGAAACAAGATAGTGTGGCATTCAGGTGGGAACGGGGTAGGCAGCAAAAGAGATTGGGCGCCTTGCCTAATATTTCAGCCCCACTGGGGCAAAACTAATGCTTATCTATAATAAAAGGAGAATAAATCCCTTAAAATCCAATTTAAGCATATTGCTGGTGTGATCTTTCCAAAATAACCTAAGTGTTTTGTGAGCATAAGCTCCATTGGAAATCACACCTGAGCCTGATCATGATCTTATAGATCAAAAGCCCTTTTATTTCAAACAAAATGTAGCTAGAGTACTGCAAGAATTGCAAGAGATAAGAATCATCTTGTAACATATTGCCATGAACACAGACATTATTCTTTGCATATGCAACTAACTACCTGCTAATTATCTTCATTCTCTTTTCATTAGATATATCTATCCACGTGCCAATCACACTCTTTCCACTTACCACCTCAAAATTTGTTCCTAAGCTCTAATGTGGGAAAAATAGCCAGGTTTCATACAATGAGCATTGCAGGAGATTCAGTGGCTGAAGTTGAGTAGGTGATCAAACTAAATTATTGCAGTGGTCACCTTGGATGCAGTCACCCAGCTGAACCCTCAGTGCAGGGCTGGTGTTCACTCCAGTGTTGCCCAGGATGATGTGCATTTATGAGATAAGAACAGAAAACTAATGCTTAGTGGTCAGCAAGATCTTTTAGCCACCCGGGTTCTCTTCATAGCTTTTGGAAGTAGAATCCCTGTAAACTGATGTATAGAGAGTTATGATCTGTGTGGGAGAAGCTTTTGAGTTGTTTCAGGGTAAAATGTTGACAGAAGAAAAGCCACCTTCTGTTTGTTGAGGCCATTGTGGATTTCGTCTACAAGGTTATGTCTTGAGGCAAAAGCAGGCAGCTGGCAGGAACTGGTATACAGCATCTTTTTATTTTTCTGAGACTGCTAAGAAAACATAAGGGAGTTCTTAGTGTAGGGAGAGTGATCACAGAGCAGTGCAGTGGGAGACCATCAGCACATCCCAGCACACACAGAAGAAGATGGCTTAGCATCTGTTCTGGAGCTCCAGAGTGTGCAAGCCAAGAGTTCTGGGTACTGGCAGTCATGTATGGAGATGGATCACAGTGTGCCTGCCAAGGGGTTTGGACACTGGTAATCAAGCACAGAGACGGATATTTTGGTTGGAGGGCACAGAGAAATGGCAGTGAAATTAAGTATTATTCTTTCCAGTGCCTTCTATGTGAGCAGACTAAAGAATCTATTCACATTCTCATTAGCTTGAATATTTCCCATAATAGAAATCAGGCAGAGATAGAGTAGAATTTTTAAATAATAGGAATATATATTTTTTTAAGTAATGCTCCACTCAGCTTATTTAATCTATCTGTGCCTTGATTCTTCATAATTACTTTAAAGTCAAAAACATATGATAGTTATTTGGATAAAAATATATGCTCACATAAGCATCCAATCTCAAAATTATGTAAAAAAATAAACGAATTACATTCTCCTGAATACAAAGGTATTTTAGACTCCAGAGCATGACTTTCCCATATGACATGCATTTCTATTGTAATTTTAAAATGAAAAACGCCTTTTCTAAGGAGAAGCATGTGTGAATGTTAAGGTCTGACTTCTTCAGGACCTGAATTAGCTCTCCTTTTGAGCTATCCCAACGTGTTTGCGTTGAACTCCACAGGGAGGAACCAGTGCATGCCAAATTTCGGACAGCGAATATTTGACGGGCGGTACCCAGAGAGCAGACCCTGGCGGTGGAGAGAGCGGTGCTGTCTATTCCTGAGTGTAGGGGCTGGGCCATCAAGTGCCCTGAGCAGTTTGAGGTGCATAACAATGATCCATACTTGTTATAAAGGCAGCTTCCGTGGGTTTTGAAAACTGATCAAGGAGTGGCCCCTTTTTCTGGGACAGTTTGATTAATAGGCATTACAGGGTAATTGCACTTAAGTAACTCAATAATGTATTTGCAGTGAGTCAAATGCTGGAGTAAGAGGAACAAGGTAGAAACTAAGCAAAGATGTCATTTAACATTCATTGGGTTGTGAATATTTCTAACAGCATGTACTGTATGTTCAAACATTTTATTGTTGTTTTAATGAGGATAATCCACCCTAATGTTGGAAAAATGAAGAGATATTGAGATGTACACCAAAACCTCAGTGCTGGCAGGAGTGACCTATTGTCAGAAGACACTTGTGTGTCTTTACACTGCAGCTGCAGAACTTCACAGCACACAATTTTTTATTATTATGCAGCTAATTAATTGTTCCTGTAATTATGTTACCACCTGAAAATACCACTACTGTATAAAGTGCCAGCCCCATGCATCCGAAGTGTGTTGGTGTCAACTAATAGATGTCTGGGTTAAAAAAGTCATTTTACAGCAAATAGAATTTATCTGCATATAGCTGCATACCCACTACTCTTGGTCAGTGGAAGAGGGATGGCAGCTCTGTCCATGTCACTCTCAGGCCTGTTGGTACCCAAGAGAACACACTATCTCCTGTCAGGAGTCTTTGAGGGGTCAGAGATGTACCCATGTTCCTGCATCAGCCTTTGGATAACAGACAGATGGAGAAACTAGCTGTCAGTGCCAGCAAATAAAGCAAATGGAAGAAGGGAAGGGATTAGCACAGTAGCTAAATATCAAGGAACTTCAAAATGGGATTGGGGATGTTATCTAATGCACAGTTTGTCAGAAAGATAGACAACTGAGCAAATTATCAAAGTAATCCTGTTTCTTCCTTGAATCAGATAGGAAATTTCAATTCTCAAAGTTTAAATTCTCAAAACAAATTAAGTTTTTGCAGTTAGAGACAATTATAAGAATTTTCTATGTCATTCAATAGTGAAGTGGTTGCTTTCAGAGTGATCCCTGTGGTGCCTGTTATGCATTAATTTACCATCTCCTGCCATACCTGCTTTCTTCTGAGCTTCCTCACAGTCTCTGTGTAGCCTTGTGTTTTACCTCTGAAATACAGCAGGAGCTCTGATTTTTTAAGTGTAGATTTAACTCTGCAGTAGAATTGCCCAGAGACTTGATCTTATCATTCATTATCTTGCTCCTTCAGTTGCCTAAGCTACAAAATTCATATAATACTTATTATTTTCTAAACTGCTTTGATATTCTTACATGAAAAGCAGCTAAGTGCAAAACACTACTGCAGAAGGCCACAATTGCCATCTAGGAACCATCAGTAAGCACCAAACAAAAAGCTACCAGTGTTCATGTCAGAGTTAAAAAAATTCCCTGAGATATCAGAACATGACTGAAATTGTTAATTTAAATTAGGGCTTCACTTATTTGTGCCTTCAGTAGTACTAATCTCAAGAAGTACCCTTGTTTTCATGTCTTATCTGATATTTTAAAATATCAGTGCAAACAAAAAGCCATGCCAAGAACTTGAAGGGTCAGGAAAAAGGATATTTTACTTGTAGAGAATGTCCTGAATAATCCTATGACAGGGACAGAAAAGAAAAGAAAGCCCATTTCAAGACAGCAAAATTTATCACCTTCCTGGAAGAATGCTAAAGATTAGGTAATACAGCAACAATTTCCCAGCCACAAAGGAACAATAACTATCATGTTAGGTAAAGACTACCATGATTCAGAATAGTTTGGTGACATCAGTGGTGGAGCACAGAAATATTCAGAGGAAACACAGCTATCTTGGACTCCATGCAATCTCAGACAAGAGCAAGTGCTACAAATAGACAAGGCACAACCATCAGTGGGACAGAAATCTTCACTGTCCCAATGTTCTTCTGACACTGCAACGTCTTTTCAGCTGGGAAAAATCCTCCAGTCACGCATCTTTCTGAGCCCCAGAGCAGCTGTGAGCTGGGTCTTCACAGCAGGGAGACATTTCTGGCACAAGTCTCCTCCCTGAAGCTATGGGGTAAATAATTCATGGCTCTTGTCAGAAAGCTCCTAAAAATGGAAAGAGAGGTGTGCTACAATTTTATGGGGTTGGTTACAATTCAGAGTTTAACTGGAAGAACAGGAAGGTTGTGAAGGATTCTTCCTAGCTTACATTTTGCATAGGATGTTATGGAATATTTTTTTTTTCAAAACACTGAAGTATTTTTTCAGAAAGTCTTGTCTGCTCTAGTAGGACCTTGAATTTACTTTTCTTAATGAAGCTTTATTCAACTTTGTTCTATGCTTTTTGCTGATTTTTTTTTCAAGATTTTTTGTGAAAATAAAAGAAAAATTTTAAAAAATCAAGGCAATATAATGGGGGCCAAGTTAGTGAGAATAAAAGTACAATCATTTTCATTTCCAAAACATAGGTATGAACCAAAATATCAAAATAAGAACTCATTAAATTCCAAGCCTTTGAATGTCATGAAAACATTATAATCCAGTAAAGTTATGTTTTAGACATTTAAACTTGATATAAACATCTTCTAAGTCGTTTATATTTTGAAGTGTGTCATTTATAGGAATCACAATAGTGAGGAATTTAAAAAAAAAATAAAGTTCAAAATACCCAGCTCAGAGACTTATAATCTGACTTATTATTACTCATGTCACAGCTCCTTCCCTCAAACTCACACAGATGCTTGCCTAATTGTTTGCAGTGCTTCATATTCTATTCCACAGTTCTCAATCAGCTTTAAAATTTTATCAATCTCTCCCTTTAAAAGGACAATAACTAGACCTAATTTTCAGAAAGATTAGGTAGCCAGACCTCTAATTTACTGTAGCAAGGGTGGCAGGAATTCAGGGTCAAGAGTCTTATGGCACAAATCCAAAATGAAAGAATAAAAATAAATAGATATTAACAAAAATATGCATCCTAATTAAATAGATATTTCTTTAAAACTGATTTTTTTTTACACTGATAATTCATGAAAGAGAAGTCTCTGAATAATTATGCATTTATAAATTCTTTTTAGGGTTACTTAAAGTTTATTAAGCTTATGCAATTTTTTTGTGTGGGAGTCATTGTACACTAGCAGCTATGTTGCTTGTCTCTTAGATCAAAGACAATTAAAGAGCAATTAATATTGCTAGTGTCTTGCTGAAGAGCATTCTCTAGCTAAAACCATTGCTCTCCAACATTTCTGTGGAGATTATTGGAGCAAACAAATCCAATAAAAAGAAAAAAAACCAAACCCACCAAATATTAACACTTAACCTTAAAATCTATCAAACCTGGGGGAGGCTGAATTCAAAATAAATCACAGGCAAGGGATGGTTGGGCAGGCAAAAGTATCACAGGGCCTATTTCAGGGAAGGGTAAGCCTGTTTTGGCAGACTGGCTCCCTCTTTTCTGGGATGCCCAGCTGTTGGTGGTGGCCCCAGGTGCTCTCATGTCCCCCATGCTCAGTGTTAACCTCACTGAGCAGCCTCCAGGCCCAGCCTTTAAACTAAGGAAAATAAAATGGGGTCTGTCTGCCTCTCCTAGTAATGTGATGAACAGAGTGCACTGTAGGTATTCAGCAGATAAGGAAAAAGAAAAAATGTTTCAAGGTTTTTATGGCATTAGTTGCGTATTTTAAATTAACAACCAGCCGTAGACAATATACAAGCGGATGTAGGACAAAATGTTCCTGTTCTAGACTGGGACAGTTAAATCTTTTCTAACGAGCTTAGTTTCAAGGTGATAATTCACAGTACAATTCAGAAAGAAATATTGTATGCAGTTTCACATAATAAACCTCTGCCCATTTCTTAGGAAAATCTCAGAGAAAAATCTTTGGTATTTCATATTAATATTGTTCACATTAATTTAGAACAAATGTAATGGTCCATTAGACTTTTGTGCCCCCAACACACTTTGCATACAAATTGAAAATAACATCTTACTGCCTCACTTTTATTGAAACCAAAGCAAAAGAATGCATCCAGTCTAAGTATTTGAATATACTCAGTTTCTTTAGAGGCACTAAACTAGTTCTATCAGCTTTGATCTTCCACACCCCCAACCTTCCCTATGTCAGAAACCTTCACTTTAAGTAAATTAAATAGGAATAGCTGTCTACCTTACTGCAAAGTACTGCTGCAGAGCTTATAATTTCCCTATCTTGAAGACCTTCTATTTATCTTCATTTATTTTTGATCACAATCTTGCATAAAAGGAAAGGGCCCCTATTAAATTTAATTAGAGATTTTTATTTTATATAAATCAGATTGAGATACTGGGCAGAACGTTCAGCTGGTAGGTGTTATTGTAGCTACAGCTGCCTGATGAAATGGCCCAATTTGTACCTTGACTGTATTTTTTGTTCAATAAGCCTTGATACTCTTGGCCAAAAGTATTCATGGCCAAACATGTTTTTGATGCCATCCATTGGTTAACATTATGCCAGCTAAAGAAAGGAAATAGCAGGAATCTTAACCTTCCTCTTTCTTTTCTTTATTTACTAACACCAGAAAGTGGAATGGTAGGGAATGTTTTACCTCCATACTGGTTTGTTCACACAGTTGTTTTTTATCTGTTGTAATTTCAACTGAAAAGCAAGCAGGTGATTTTCTGATACAATAGCTGATTTCTGGGTTTGGTTCTTCTTAGTTCTAATATCCCTACTTTCTTATTTTTTCCCATGGAAAATAGATTAGAAGTATCAAAACACACTATACATATATTTCAAAAGAGGCACCAGGAAAAAAATCAACCTGAAAATACTGGAATTTAGAAAAAAGTATTTCTAATGGACCAGTTATTTGATAACCCTCCACTCTAAACTCTGGTTTTAGAGAGAGGGTATTAAATTAAGATAATTAATGGATTTGTCTGGGAAAACATCTGCACTGTCTTAAAGGTCACCCACAGAAGACACTGCTCAATCAGCTGAAAGCAGGCTTTAAAGAAGGTGCATAAAATAACAAAATGCTCTTCTGAAAAATTAGAGTCCCTTGATGAGCTGAAGTCTTGTGGAAGCTGAACAAAGAACCTGCAGGGTCAGTACTGCTCTGGGACTTCAGTCCTGCCCCTTGCAATTCCTATGGGAACCTCCAAGAGCTGCTGGGTTTATTGTAGCAGGCTTGTGCCATTGTACACAATGGAAGCTTTTCCTGTGCTCCCAAAACTCCTTTCTCGTCAAGTTATGTTCCCCCTTTTCTTCCAGTGAGAGAAGAACTCAGTTTCTCCTAAAATTGGACAAGGTCTGCCACATTTTTAGAGACATCATTAGCTGTGTGAAATAATTCTTTGAGCATAATTTCTGCACCAGCCTGTACCTTGGCAGTGTCTCTTTCAGCATGATCTTTTCCCTTTTCTGTGCAGCCTAGTAGACTATTACTATCCTAAATATGTTGTTTACTATTAGATGTAATAATGAAATTGCAGTTAGAAATCATGCACTGCTGCCTTAGTTTTGGATGGTTAGGTTTATTTTTTATACCCTAAGCAATTACATGTCAGGTGAGAGGCTGTTTTCTGTTTCTCCTGTGCGTTCTAATTGTATAAATCTACAGGGTTTCTACCAGCATTCAAAACCAGACAGGCTTTTGCAGAATACCTGCAAATATACTTGCAGGGATTCTAAACAGATTAAATTGTGACTGGCCTGATAGAAATATTACAAGATTTTCACTCCAGCAGTGTTTGTACTATATCCTTCAGTTAATTACAAGTCATCCAAAAGTCTAAAAATATAGTAGTTATGAAACTCTTCTTTACCCCTTGGAACTATGCTGAACAATGGAGCGCTGGCTCCCTTGCTAGATTACTGGAAGGCAAATATTAAATTCCAGCAAAGAAGCAATTACTAAATCCATGTTTGTAATTAATTCACTACTGATTAGTTCTGACAAGTGAGCAGTCTGACTGGACCTCAAAAGGCAGTTAAAGGAGAGGAAAAAATGCATAGTGTAAAATAACATTTGATTCTTTTATGAGCAAAAACAATACCATTAAATGAACACTTTTTTTTTTTTTTAGGTGACAAGATTTAAAAATTTTCCCTTCTCCCATCCTAAACACCTCACATTGCTTTCAATAATTTTATTATAGACACTATATTTTATATCAGGATTTAGACTGGTGGAGCTCATTACAGATCTATTGAAGATTGTTGTTTTCTTCATGTTATTGCGGTCAAAGATGTGATTTTTGTTTATTGACCTATTTATTATAAGCAATCTTGCAAAAATATGTTCTGTTGTTCACATTGTTTCTTAGCAGCAGTATTAATTAAAACATTTAAGTAATCCAGTTGTACAGCTTGTGTTTTTAAGTTACTGACAAAACATCTGTAAGTGCTAGTATTGGAAGAGAACACCGTATATGTTCCCCACATTAGCATAAATTACCTGGTGAATATCAATAAATGCTTCTGCAGAAATAAGATTGCTGCAGAGATATTTCAGTAGCTCACACTAATCAACTGAAATAAAGTGTAAACAGCTCCAAAATTAGACTCAGTAAATCATGTAGCACCTTGGTGGGAAATAAACTATGAGTTCCATTTTTTTTCAATTCACAGGGACTGAAGAAATACATGTAAATTTCCTTTAACACTGTTGCTCTTCTTGCTACTCCTTCTGAAAGCTTCTTTCTCATGAAAACCACTTCTTGATCTTTACATACAAATCAACTGCTCCTGAGGCAGAGTGGGAGCAGAAGCATAGGTGTGTGGATTTACATACCCTCATTTGCCTTCATCTGGCAGCTCCCAAGGCATTCAGCAGCCAGGTGTACCTGCTTGCTTTCTTCTCCACTGGCTCATGTCTCAGCATGACCCCACTTTGACCCTGGATCTGCAGCATTCTGAGCTAAAGAAACAGTCCAGCAGCACAGAGGGAATTAGAAACAGTGTCACTGATTAAGTTATTGATCAGCCACTCTGCTAAAGCTAAGGTACTCCTCCGTTTGGAACTGAGCTACTGGACGTGCCTTGCAACGGGGTGAAAGGCCTGACCCAAACACAGAAAAGATGCAGAAATGCCAAGACAAAGACATGCAAGGGAGGTGGAAGGCATCTTGAGATTAGTTAGAAAAAAACTGTTATAGTGGAAGGGGAAGGATGCACAAAATTTTTCACCCCTGTTTCTAATGGTTGTTTTCTGTGTCACCATCATGCCTGCTATCCAAACCCTGAGCAGGACTGAAGAGATGGAGCTCTGCTTTTAAACTGAACTAAAAGGGTGCTGCCTCATTTTGATGCTGAAATGAGTGCATGTCTTAGGTGGGGAAGCTACTAATAAGTATTCATGTTCAAGGCACTGGAGAAAGGATAACTGGAGGGAAATTATGGGAGGAGGTAAAGTTCTGCCAAAGAGACTAAAGAGAAGAACAACTGAAGGCATCAGCACCCTGAGAATTAACAGTATAAGACTGCACTTGTCAGACAAAATGTAATGCAGTAATCTGAAGCTGAAGCATAGACAAAGGAGCAAGGCAGGATCTTTGGACAGCTGTGGACAATGAACACAAGTTTTAAATAAAGATGTTTGCATGCTGCAAGAGACAATTAATCAAGCCATAGCCAAGAGCACTTTATAACCTTGGGCTGCTCAGTCCGCAGCAGGGACGGACCAAGGGAAGGCTTAGGAGCTGAGCTGACAAAGGACACAGAGCTTTTCCATGTGCTTTGTGACATCAAACGCCCCTTTGTTGATAAGCTCATGTCTTTGCCCAGTGCAATATGGATGCCAGTTATGGAAGTCATTATTCCCATCTGGACTATGTCTTGGATTCATGTTAATTTTTTAAAATGCTAATTACTATAACTTCTGTGTCTTCTCAGTATATGCCTTGAAGACTTAAGGTTCCTTTGAGCAGTATAAAGGAAAAATATTTTCATACATGTTATCAAATAATAAAATTTAGTAGCCTATATTTCAAGAAACAAACACAAAAAAATGTTGCAATGAACACCTCAGCTGCAATTTTTTCTTGTAGATATTGCTTTTCCATAACCAGCTCAAATAAAAGCACCTTTTCTTCCATCATTGGTCAAATAGAATTGTGTGAATGGGCAGCATTAGGAATGCATTGAGTATAGCTTTGTTATCTGTAAAAACAAAGAGTAACAACATCTTGCTGCTCAGTCCATCCCAGTTTGCCTTTGTGTGGTCCATGTGCTACCCCTAAAACTCTCTGATCTGAAGATCTGAGACAGTAATAAAATATCTTGTGTATAGATTGTTTCTTACTGTGCTTTCATATAAACAGAAAAATTAAATATGGTAAGTATTACTGTTGGAATCACTGCTTTCATGTGTGAATCTTACACTTTCAGAATATTCAAGTAGGAAGTCATTTGAATTGAAATGTCAGGAAGAAATACTTTCTGTGAATATGAACATAACCTTATTGAAAGCCACTCGTAATTAATATTTCATCAGCTGCCTGATGGTAACTTCTAAGCTAAATTAGCTGAACAGGGTGAAATTAAACATTTTAAAATGGAATGTGCCTGTTCACTTATGACTGTCTCCACAAGAAGTCTCTACAGCAATACACAGGTAAACATACTGCATTCTCACTCCTGTATTTTCTCAGGTGGATAATGTTTCTGAGTAGTGGATATTAAACATAAAATAAAGATTATTTTATATCTTCTTACATGAATAGTCTGTTCATTAGGGTGACACTGAAATGTTCTGAATCAGCATAAGAAATTGACTAAGAGTGAACAAAAAATTTGGTAAAAATAATAATTTTAAAAAGTCATGACTATTGGGTCTATTTTCCATTAAATAGAAGTAAATAAAATAGTACCTTTCTCATTCCTACACAGGTAGTCTATACTAATCACCACAAACAATGGAAGAACACTATTCCTTTATGTGAGAGCATGCCATCATTTTCTACTTAAAATTATAGATTTTTTGTGTCCTGACTGCTTTGTGAATCTGAGTGACCTGATGAGGAAAAATTACTTCCTTTTGGTTACAGTTCCAACCATCAATTATTTATCCCTCCTCAGCTAGGTAGATGGCTCATTTTTCAGGCTACTAATCTGCTGCACATTACAGCAGATAAGATGCTGCAAATTATATGTTGAGGAAAACAGGTGGATGCTGTGTTTCTGAAGTCACTTGGTGTGTAGCTTGTAAAGGGTCTGCTGGCCTCTGTAAAGAATGAAATTATCCCTGCAGAAGCCACAGTGATCTCTAAGAGGGATTTCTTGACAGCTGTGGTGATAATAACTACAATTAAGCTGAGATCTATGCATGTCAATCGTAGCTTTTATTCTCTTACTGTTTGATGTTTTTTAAAAAATCTGATATTTTACAGCAGCAGGATTCACAGCAGAGAGCACAAACTGGGGTCACTGTTCCATATTAGCTTAATTAATCCCTCTGACCATGTTTTACAATTTCATACAGCATCACCCCAATTATGCAGGAACAGACTGCTTTTATGCCTCCTACATGTATTTAATATCAACTCCAGAACAAAAAAGAGTCTTGAGTTCTCCATACTGACCATAAATTAAACAGTCTGTTAGAGAAACAAAGGAAAGCAAACAAAGTCCAGTAGATCACTGAACAATTCAGACTGACCTTGATGGGCTTCTACTAATTGCTGAAAACCATTAGTAGGATGTACTGCTATTTTTTAATTCTATATTTTGTTCTGTGAACTTTGTCTTAATTTTTGCCCTATCCTTTGTCATTAGTTTTCCTTTAGTTTTTTTTGGGTTTTTTTGCTAATTTGACAGCTAATAAAGTTACTATGGTGAGTGCTACCAGGAAGAGGAAAGAAGAAATGGAAGGATATTTTTCAGAAACTGCATATTGAAATCAGTGTGAATGTTTTGAATGTGAAACTCAATTCTCAAAGCTGGTACCAATGACTTATGTGAATCTTGTGCCCAGTGACACTGCTTATGTTTTTCATATCAAACATTCACATTCAGCTGACTGGAAACAATCTGTAAACTGGACATGATTTTGCAGAATCCATTTACAAAACAATAAATATCTTCATGTAGTTTTCAAACAGGAAAGAGCAGATATTTTTAGCCACCCTGTTTCACTTAGAAAGAAGTGCACATGATCTGCTCCTACAAAGTACTGCAAGGAGATGGACTGCATGCCCTCCAGTCGTGAGAATTCAGGGCTTGTAGGTATCAATCTGTCAAAAATGCTCAAAGAGCATAATTTCCCTGGCCATCCAGTTATCATTTCACCAGTATGGTCTCAGCTTCACATCTTATTGCATGTGCCACATACAGAGTTACAGAGAGGGTTATTTTCTGTCTTCCTGCTGATGGCTAAGGAACAGTGACAGGAAAATCAATGAGTAATCAATTCAGTGGGTAATAGATACAGCCCTTTGGGGTGGTCAGGAGCAGGGGAACTGTACTTCATGGGCTGCTAAACTCAGAGGGCAAGGAAGGCATGATTGTGTTATTTGTCTTTTTTACCATGAACAGCACCAGAAATGGCAAGCTGCAAAAAAGGAAACATTCAGGAAAGAAATGGATCATGAGGTCAATGGACCAGCTACCTCTGACTTTTGTAACTCTGAATCACACCTGTAGCAAGGAACTGTGATGAAGGGCAGTGTGTAAAAGCACGTTTCTTTTTTAACCATAATCCTGTGTTTCAACAGTTTGAAAAATATTTACTTATTCTCAACATAAAAACCAGAAAATTATATTATCTCTGTGAGGAAATAAACTACACTCTTTAGAATATCAGCATAGTCATTAAGTATCAGCAAAAGTGACTTTTTTTCAGTTTGGGATGTTTTTTTCGGATACCATCATAGGGATCATTTACATAATGTGACTGTAGTTTACTATAAGTGTTAAGACTAGTTTATAAATGTGAAGTTTATGACCATGCTATCAGAAGAAATGTTCATTCTGATCAAATAAAGGAAATTAATGGAAAGTCTTTATTTCACCTCCTAAATAATTATTCTGGTTAGAGATAATTTGATATGAGTCTGAATGAACAAGTGAAATTTGAAGTGCATTACTTCATTCAATAAAAGTCAGTTAAGAATATGTATAGCTTATTTCTTATAAGCATAAGAACTATTACAGTTACGAGAAAATATAATATCCATATTACCCTGTGCTTGCTTCCTCAAAATTCCTGCATTTTGCTCTAGAATCTTATCAATTCTGATTCGACTATTAGTCTTTTTCAATATATTGATGTGTTTATCCTTATTTAATATTTTTACCACCTCTCCTTCTCTATCAGATTTGTTTCTTTTTACATTAAAAGCTACCAGACTATCAGCTGTAGCTCTGTAATGAAGAACAACTTTGGTTTCTGCTGTTCTTAAAGGACTAGGAGAGTTTTAAAACATTCACTGATTGCCAAGAAGATAAAATCACACATGAATGCTCAGTTTGCAATTTCTTTCTGAAGCTGAATATATGGTCAAGTGATTTGCCAGTATGCTTGATCAGAGAAGGTTTAAGTTATTTATTGAAAAGAGAGTAAAGTTTAAAAGTTTATTCTATTTATATGCATAAACTTATATATAGACATATATATGATACATATATATAGTTACTTATAATTGCATATATTTCTGAGACTATAGTATTCATTTGATAACCCAAAGAAACTTGTGGAGAGTAATCATTCTCTAACTTAGCTGATGGGTTTCACCCTTTTCTCTCTGGTCATAAAGTAACTGTATTTATGCACTGGATAAATAATTTTTAGTTTGAGAAGCTCTTGCAGTTCATCATTAGCATTAGCAGATTGGCCAATAACTCACAAAATACCATTTCTGATCCGTGTTCAAAGAAGTAGGACTTCTAAAAGGAGAGAATAAAGAACAAATAATGAGAAATAGAAATAATTAATATTAAACTACAAATATCGCTTAAGGAATTAAAGTTATTCTGAATGTATTTAAAATATTGTTGCCTCAGATGACTGTAAGAAGATGTATAGTTTTGCTAAGTTCTTGCTGATGGGAAAAAATTAACATTTAGCTGTTCCACTACAGTCCATTCTTCTGAAATAGCTAGGAGAAACAAATAAATTTGTGAATTATGAACAGTTTCATAAAGCAAGAAAGGTCTGTTTCTCTTCTGTTTATGATGCAGTTTTCTCACTTTTTAGAGCTTGCTACGTCATATTCATCTGTCGTAGTTAGTGCAGTTCTTTTTATTAACAATAAAAAGTTTGAGTAAATGCTTTTCTAGCTGCAAGGAGGGAGCTTAAATACTGTCATTGTTAGCTGATGAGTAAGATCATTATGTTCTCCTAGCAAAATTAAGAGCGGTTTCCTATTTCACTGTCAGTTAGTGAAAAGCTGATGTGCTCCTTAAGCTAGGGGAGCAGAGGCCGGTAGTTGCCCTGCAGGAAGCGCCGAGCTCCATCCGTGCAATCGGATTTGTGATGCTCACCCAGCAGCCAGCAATGATCTGCCACAGGGGTCACCGCCGGCCACAGGGCCGCACACGCCACCACACACCGCGCCTTTTCAAATGTCAGATAAGGAAGAGTCCCAGGGAGGGGATTAGGAAGCCAGCCTGCTGGTTTTCATGATCTGAACAAGGGAAAAAGAGTGCAGTGCATTCCCATCTGTCTGCCTTCTATAAATGGCTGATAGATGCCTGAGATGGTGCGCTGCATCACGGACGGCACTTTGCACCTTCGCTGCGAGCCCTGGTGATGGTGTCTGGGGACAGGGAGAGGTGCTTCACAGCAGCTAGGATTTAAGAGCTGTGGACTTCATATGAGACAGCTGCTTGCTGGAAAATTACAAATTTTCATTTGTGTTTCTCTTTTTTCTTGCAAATAAGTTGTCTAACCAGATGTGATTTTTGTGGCTGACATCTGCTGAGAAAATCAGTAGAGAGACTTGCCACTTGTAAATAATGGTTAACTGCATCAAGAGCACTGCCTAGGCCAAGCTGAGCTGTCAAAACCAAAATTCCTACAGTGAATTCTAAAAGTAAAACTGGTGTATTTTTTAAGGGTCTATCCAAAACAAAATATTCCAAACTGTTCCTATTTTCTCCTCCTAAATAGCCTTGAGTTTGCATTGGAAAACTCAACAGTGAGATTTCACTGGAATTTTCATGCTCTACAGCTTGTTTTCTAGGATATGCATTACTTAAACAGAACTGGACCCTGTCTGCAGAAATGGATCCAAAACACATCATTGCAGTCTATTTTTCTAAGTGATGATCCACTGCTCTCCCTCCGTGCTCTGAGATTTAGCTGATGAATGCTACAAAGTGTCACAAGAAATCAAAGTACACTGGATGATCAGAACAGTGCATATATATTTCAGCCATGAAGTCTTTTTAAAAACTCTACCCTAGAAATTCTGAGCATGTTGTAAAAGCCCAATCATTATACAAAATTAAAGGAATACCCTTTAATCTGGGATGAAAAGAAGCCAAGCATTCAAATGTCATGAGTCAAGTCTTTATCAATTTATTTGGGTTTTTGGTTTTGGGGGTTCTTTTTCTTGAGGAGGTATGAAAGAGAGGTTAGTTTTTAAAAGAGGTTTAAAATAATCATGTGTTTATGAATCCCTTTAGATTATTATTTTGGAGTCTTGAAATCTGCTTGGATTAAAAGTTCTTTCAGGATCATTTTCTGCAATCATGAGAAGAAAATAAAAAGATAAAAGGAAATTACATGAGAGTCTCAAACAATTGTTATGTTTGGACACTAAATATTGTGAGGCTATTTATGAAGTAACAAATACTGATAACATTTTTCTTTCTTTTCCAGGTAAAATGCCATTAAGGTCCATTTAGCCACTGTCAAAATAAGTACGTTCTGGTTGGGTCAGCTGTCCTGCTGACATTTTCACAATTAACCTCAAACACCTGAAAAATCCTTAATGGAGACCTTCCTTGATACAACAGTAACAAGACTGCCTCAGAGAGAGGTGGACTATACAGCCATGCACTGATATTATTGGAGCAAGAGCTGAATTTTTCAGCTTCCAGGTACAGACCCAAGTCTTTGGGAGTTACTCTACTGGGCCCATGATCTTTAAGAATAAATAGCTTATCTTTCTTCCTTCAGACTTTTGATGTTTAAAGAACTTTGGATGTGCAGTTCTCTGGGGAAGCTGTCTAGGAAGAGTGGAGTTTATTATGTTAGAAAGCAAGCAAGCTGTGACGATGTGATGAAAATTCTCCCTTGTGCTCACTGTGTTCACTTGTCCAGCTGGTTTCATGCACTGTTTAACAGGGCTCAACCAACTTCAGCAAGACAGCAGATACCTGAGAAACACTCACAAAGTCTCCGGTGAAAGAACTGAGATTTCCTGCTAGGCATGACATCTTTATGAAAATAAAAAGGCAATTTTTAGTACAAGGAATCTGGTTCAGTAAACTGTGACAGACATTCAGATCCTCGGCTCATCTAATTCAGTTTGACTCCATTACAGTCAATGACATTACATCAATATTCACCAACTAAGCATTTAACCCAGAGGGCTGAAATCATGAAAAGTCACTTCAGGCAACTTTGGCAATAGATTTGCTTTGCCATTCCTACTTGAGTCTGCATTTAGATGTCCGCTCTGACTAGTGTGTCTTTTCTTATCAAATTATGGCTGCTAACAAGGAGAGGACAGCGAGATGACTGTCATCTTTTAAATTCCTTCTTTTCCACTTCTCAGTAGAAACCTCTTCAAATCAAGTGTCTGCCTTTTGCCTCTTTTCTTCAGATGCAAAATCAAAATAGCATGAAAAGAACTGATACATGATTTAAAAAATCTTCGTGTTCAGGTGTAAGTGTGGTTTTACATAAAGCATCTCTGGGTGTTTGCGGCATCCCCAAATCTAGGAAAACACAATTTTAGGCTTGCTTACCAGGGAGAAAAGGATTCAGTTTTATGAAAAAGTACTCAAGACACATTGACACATCTTGTATCTCTTGGAAGTAAAGGAAAGTGAATATTTAAAGAAGGCAAAGAAGGAAATAAACATATAGTCAATTACTAGCTTCTGCTTTAAATGATTAGCTGGAGAGGGGGAATAAAATAAAATTAATACAGTAATCATCTATAGCTATACAGTATTTGTGTCCATGGAATAGCATGGAATGAAGAAGGCCCAACTCATACTAGCTGGAGCTCAGTTGTGTGAAAAGCAGATAAACAGCTTTTATGAGGCTCTTGGTTGAGTTGCTCTGTTAATTTAACAGCCAGCTCTGGCTTTATTATAGTAAATATCATACTCATTCCCATGTTTAAGCTCTCAAGAAGGGATAAAGACATTAATAAGCGGCAAAGTGTTTACAGTCAGCCAGGAGTGTGTATATTGAACTGTGAATTTTGGTGCATTCCTGCACTGTGTACAGAGTGTGAAGTGTCTAAGCAACCAATAAAAAGTGTCATCTAAGTGGAGTCCAGGGCAGGAGGGAGTGAGGCCCTTTTAGAAAGTCAGACAGAAATTTTGATTCTGCTGTAATTTTGCAAGAAGTACAATGAGCATACCTGTGGTGGGATGGCAAACAGTTCAGATTCATTCTTCATCGATGTAACTGTAGTAAATTGGTTTCCACTGCTGTGTTTTCATTTATGATTTTTTTTTTTTTTCATCACTGGTTGGTTGACCTACATTTCCAGATCCATGTCCCAGATAAAATCAAAGACAGGATCATCATCATCTGTTCATCAGGACAGCTTGAAAGCCACCTGCTAATAGAACCTTCCTCAGAGAAGAAATCCTTGGATAACTGAAAGACTCCAAAGCTGCTTATATCTTAGTGACATAGATATTTATGTCATAGAATCCTAAAGGTTAGAAGAGACCTTCAAGATCATCTAGCCTGACCACCAACCCAGCACTGCCATAATTGCCCCTAAACCTTATAATACTCTCAAGTATTATTCAGACACCTCTTGAAGGCTTCTGGAGACAGTAACTACACCACCTCTCTGAAAAACTTATTCCGTTGCTTACCCCTTTTTTCGTTGTTTTTTTTTTTAATCTGATATCAAATCTGAGCCTTCTCTGGTGCAATTTGAGGCCATTTCCTCTCATCCTTTCATTTGAGAGGTGGCAGAAGAGCCTGACCATCATTTCACTACAACCTTCATTTGGGCAATTTTAAAGAGTGATAAGGTTCTCCTGAGAATCCTTTTCTCCAGGCTAAACAACCCCAGACAAAACAATGCCACTTCCCAGTTACATATGGTGACATATGCACATATCACATACATAGGTTACAGCACCCAAAGAATAGGAAAAAAAAAAAAAAATTAAAGAGGAGAATTTTTCTGTACCCCCATTACTTCAAGAATAATTGATGGGTGTTGTGAAAGATTACACAGTATAGCTCAGACTCCATGGCAACCTGTTTTCTGTAATTAGACCCACTGGTCTCAAATCAGTCAAAGAGAAGTGGTCTGAAATCATAATGACTTTCTAAAGTTATCAGATAAGATAACACAGAATGTCCTCAGCCTTTGGCTCGTGTTCCTATGCCCCCACTAATTCCCATGAGGGCTTATGGATGTGATGGCTGCTGTGAACAGCTTTTCTCAGCAGAGTGAGTAATAACAAAAAGCATTTTTCTTTTTCCCACAAGTGTTAAGCAGCATATTCTATAAAGTACCACTAGATCTTCTCCCCTGTGATCAAGGTTAGATACATGCCTTACTGGGTCCCCAGCACACAACAGACATGGACCTATTACAGTACCTAGAGAGGACATGCACAAAAATTATCAGAGAGCTGTAACACCCTTTCTATGCAGAAGACTTAACATGGGGAAGAGAATACTCAAGTGAGACTGCACTGTGGACTTTCAACATAAAAAGGAGGCTTAAGAGGAAGATGAAAAAAAACATTTTACCAAGGCCTGTAGTGACAGCACAAGGGGCAATGATTTTAAACTGAAAAAAAGCATATTTTTATCGGATACATGGAAATGTTTGTTGGGGTTTTTTTATGATGAGGGTGGTGAGACCCTGGAATAAGTTTCCCAGAGAAGTAGTGGATGCCCCATCAGTGGAACTGCTCAAAATCAGCTTGGATGGCACTTGAGCAAACAGACCCAGCTGAAGATGTCCCTGCTCATTGCAGGGTGGCTGGGCCTGGTGATCATTAAAGGTCTTTTCCAAGTCAAATCACTACATAAAGCCATGATTAGACTAGCTCACCTGTGTAGAATGCAAGACATGCAGACCTCTTCACAATAAAGGAGAAAAGAGATTTCTGCACACGAGACTATCCTGTACTCTTTGACATGTAAGAAAAACATGATGTCCCTCCCTGCTTCAATGAAAATTCTCTATTTTCTATTATTATAATTTTATTTTCTGAGACAGAAATCAGATACTTGATCAGTGGTGATCAGTGTATCACTTGATCAGTGGTACATGCATGTAACTGTAGGTGTGCCACTGCACACTGGAAACAGGGCCCCCATTGAGCTATTTAAAAGTGTGAATTGTAAGTGTGCTTATATATGCAAATTTTATTATCCTCTACATTAATGTATTATCCAGCCCAGTTTTAATTCTTTTTCTGCCTTTTTTTTTTAAGTGTATTTCCCCTCACACACTGAAGTTTAATTAAATAAGAGTCTTCATGGCATAATTATTGTGCATTATGATGGTGTCTCATTCATGCTAGTGGTGTTAAGTGGGTGGTAGGCTTTGTCTCCTCAGTTCCCCTGCTTTAGGGGCTTACAGACATTACCCACTCAGAATCTGTCCTAACAGATATTTATTAACCAAGGACTTGATTCTGTTTCATAGGTCATTTTCTTTCCTTCAGATGAATATCAATTTCAAGAAATGCAGGATGAAAGCTATATATATCAACATGAAACTGATTTTCTTTCTTTCAGGTTTGAAGGAGCTTTATATTTTTCTTTTCTTTATCCTATTTTATGAGAGGAAGGCCTTTTTTCTTTTTTAGGCTGCAAGTAAAATGGATGTTAAGATGTTTTTCTGCATCACTCTGGAGGGGAAAGCAAGTAGTGATTAATTCAAAGCATAATAGCAATAGCTTATATTTCTGTACTAGCTTTCATCTTGAAGGATACCTTTCCCAAAGCACTTTACAACCTAAATAAAGCAGGAATCATTAAAATTCTACGTTTGCCATTCCACAGGGATTATTGTACTGTACCTTTAGTGTTATGTGTAGATCAGTACCATGGTTACTGCAGCTACCTAGAGCAGAGAATAGTGAGCTTTTAATGATAGGTTGTTGGATTTTTATTTTTTTCTGTGGGTGTTTAACAGGTCAATTTTCTATAGCTGAAATATATCCCTGTGTCAGGTAGACCACTTTACTTTTTCCACAGCATGCAGAAACTCTAGTCATCAGCTTAGAGAATATTTGAAAAAACACCAGACCTACTGGAAAACATATTCAATTTGAAGGAAATGGAATATTATTGCCTGTGTTGGAACAAGACCGCCGTATCTAGAGTCACTGCTGTCTTGTTTATGAAAACTGATAACTCATATTCCATTCTGACAAGTGGCCAAGAGGTTTGTCTTAAAAGTCATTCAGCAAATATCAATGGCAAAAGCACAAATACTCATTTTTCTGCTTATTAAAATACTGACTTTAATCTGAGTAATATACCACAGTAACCTTAAAGAATCACACACGCACTACTCAAAAATCCCCAAAATTTTCCTTCCAGGCAAAGACAGGTCAGCTCCTACATAGAATAGGATCTTATCTATGACCATACCCCTGCCATCATAGCCTGTCTGTCAAACCACAACCATCATATGTTTCCCAGTAAAAGAAATAAGTTTTGCCAATATAAAAGTAGTTCCTCAAAAAATTAGCTCAAGGTCTTGTCGGGAAAAAATATTGGACCTTGTAAAAAAAACATTAAATAGATACTTAATCTACAATGAACTGCATATAGGAATTTCAGGAAGAATAAGTGACCTGAGAAAAGCCCTTAAAAATATTATAAAATGAATAATACTATTTTGAGAGAATGAAGAAAACTTCAAAAATCCATTGGAGTAACGGCTCAGCAGAATCCCAAGATCACCATTTATGTGTTTGTATTGTTTCAAAGGTCAGTCTTCCAAACTGACCAGATGTTGTCCCTTGTGAATGATGAAAAACAACTGTACTTTATGAGCAAAGACCTGCTATAGAATCAACCTGTAGGACCTGCTAAGATTCAAACTATAGGAACAGGATTACATGATGCAGCTTTACATCAAAATAATGGTAATGCTTTCCCCCCATGCTATACCACAGTGAAAAGAGGGTCTATAATGTCACCTGCTTTTCAGGTAGTTTCATGATCCAGTAATACAAACAAAATTATTTGGGAAGGTTCAATGGAAGTTTCCAAAAAAAACCACAACAAACCAGAACAAATTAAAATACCCAACAAACCAAAGCAAAACCAAAAACCCAAACACAGAAACAAAACCAACTGGGATGTTGCATTAAATTTCAATGGAACAATAAGAAAACCATCTTCTCAATATTTAACACATTTATAGAAAAAGGAATTGAAAGATAAAATTCAGAGGGCACTGACCTTATAAAGGTCAGATGAAATTCTGAGGACACTGATTATATAAAACCAACATTGTTTCTAAGGGAGAGAAATACACCTATCACTCCAGAAGTATAATACTAATGTCTCATGTGATTTAGGTGATTCTAAGATGCTAACACTTCTGTTAATTAATGGAAAAAGTTAATATAAGATGTGTAGCACCTGCCTTTCTGATTAGGCTGCGGCTGTATTAAGCTTCTGATGTTTAGATGTACTGGTTTCAGACAACTGAAATTAATTGTCCCCCTCTGGTAGATTACATGGTCTTAACTGTAAAGGTTATTACTCCTTGTCATTTAGCCTGACTGTGACCATTCTACAGTATCCATAATTTTCATTATTTTTTTCATTTTGCTGACATTATTTGAATTTCCACCAGAAATTTCCATTTGCACAAACTAGGTTGACATACTCAGTTATAGGTTTAAATAATAGTCTTGAACATGTGACATGTTTTGCCCTGATCTGACTGTAATTATCACTTTGTCATGCATTTCTAATAAGCAATTTGTTGGGACAAATAAATCAGGACTTCAGAAACATACAATGCAAATTAAACAAAAAACTCTCTAAATAAAAAAGGACATTTATGAAGAAGGAAAAATAGCAATTAGCCGTTCTGTTGCTAATCACAACTACATTAATTAGCATTCCAACTAGAGAAAACAAGAAATTAAGAAGTCAATTATGGTTTGCACATATAAACTCTTTTGCTAACATGTGATTTGGTTCAGTTTGAAGCCTAGGCCCTAATTCCACCAGCATTGCCAAATTCTAACACTCAACAGCATGGTGAGCAGCTCTGCTGATTGGATGTTTTAATCCTTTCTTGCTGTTTAGTATTCTGTGATGGGGCTTTTTAATAAAGGACAGCAATTTGCCAACAAATTTTGTAGTGATGGATTTTCAATGAAATCTGAATCAATAAAGATCAGTTTCAAAACTATTCTTTAACTGAATTTTTTTACTGTGAGAAAACTGCTTTTTTTCTCACCTCTTAACTTAGTGACAACAACCCCAATATTTGGAAAAAGTGTATTTATTTTACCTTCTTGCATTGACTTCTTTGCATTTCTCCCAGTTTTTGGAAATCAGGTTGCAGAAACAAAGATTAATGTTCTTGGATGATCTACGGTAGCTCTGGTTTTAGACAGCTCAAAGCAAATAAATCTTTGCTATTTATAAAGAAAACATAAGATTAAAGGTAAGCTGATTACTGTGGCTGCAAATGAGATACACTTTTGTTTCAGCAAATCCTTAAAAGAGCACAGATAAACCTCTGCCACTGCTGAAAAGTGAATATAACTAGTTACCTTTTTTATCTCCTAGAGTGGTTGAAACTACTGCTTAGATATAGCAATTTGTCTTGGGAGACATTGTATGCGCTAAGATTTAAAATATAATTCAGAATTTTAATAATACAGCAAGCACAGACTTGTCTCTTCTCTTTAAATGACTCAAATGCATCTGATAATTATGAGAATAAAAGGAAAACATGCTACATTTTAATTATGCCCCTGCTTGTCTAATTACTCCTTGATCCTTCAATCTGCAAAATTAGCACTGATACGGGTCATGCCTCCAGGCAAACATGTTACACTTCATCAACTATTCTTCACAAGAGTGCAGATATCTGAGTGGATACATCATGCTGGGCATCCCTCTGAGTCCTGTGAAATTGTACAGAGGTTTCTAATTTGGCTTCTCTGGATTTCACTAGGAAACAGCCAGTCCCAGCTCCACGTTGTATTGTAATGTGCTTCACAACGTTGCTTCCTTTTGCATCTTTGTGAAGAAGAGATTTGTTTTCTGAGAACGTTAACACGAGAACTTTTCTAAATTTTACATAATATTTCATTAAATGTTTAGACAGTTTACCTCATCTTTCAGAAATCATCCCAGAAAGTTGTTGTCTTGTATCATCAGGTCTTAATCCTTATCTGTTCAGCACATCAAAATTACGTGGTATGAAATAAAGCGCAAAAGCAGGCAAATGATACAATTGTTATATGTCCCATTCTACAGATAATTTTTACAAATGCATTGCTTAAATTTAGTACCATGTGACTTTTCCCTTCTGAATATTAACCATGTAGGAAGGCAACCAGAAGATTTGCAATTCTTGATTCATTTTTGGTTCCTTTCTTTCCAAGCAGAGAAGGGTAGAGAGAAAAGATGCAACCGAGAGGGAGATTACATACATGTTTCCAGCACTTCTGATTCCCACAAGTCATTCTTCTATCTCCAAGAGACTAGATGGAATGCTTCTCCACAAAGCATTCAAAATTCTAGAAAAGGCTAAGACTGTTGATTTTCATTTTGTAGTCACATCTTTAGAAGAGATGTCGTCAGTGGTTGGGTTCCAGAGCTTTGAGGCCCAGAAGTGGCACAGAGATATTCTTCTTGGAGTGCTAAAATGGTCCTCCAGGTGATGAGAAACATTGACTTGTCTTGGGTGTAACACTCCCATTGTAGTTGCAGACAATAACAGCGCCTATAGGAGTGACTTATATTCATATATAAATTTAGGAAAAGAGTTCACATGAAAATAAATACTGCTATTCTGGGTCAGATAAATTCTTGCTATTCATAAACCATTCATAAAGATCACACATTCACATAGGTTTATTTAATATTCCTGTAGATGCTCTACCTCTTTTTCAAGTTCTAATCAAAAAAAAGTCCAGCCACAGATCTTAAAGAACTTTCACAATTAACTAATCTCTGTGAAAATGGGTATATATGTATACGTATAGATATATGTAGGTACAGGTGACATTATGTGTGTGTATATTTATCTCCTGTATTAGTGGTGAGAAATTTCAGAAATACCAGATTCTGTTTGTGGAGGAGCCTGACACAAATATCCATTATTTCTGTCTGTTACACTGGTGTACACTGGCAGAAAATGCCTCCTAATATTTAGGTCAGCATTTAAAAAACACATTGTTTACCTCTGAGGTTATCACACTCATGGCAAGTTAATGATACTCAGTTGTGTTTGCAACACACCTAAAAAGAATGGGCATTCTGCTAACTAATTTGCATTACTAATGATGAGCAGAAAGACAATCATGAGAAATTTCATTCCCACTTGGTAGCATGTAGCTTCTCAAAGTGATGTATTTAGCATCTTTGCTGGTTTATCAAGTAAAATTTTCCCCCTTTTTAATATGACAACAGAAGAGATTTCAGGCCTTTGAAACAGCTACTTACTTTGGCTTCCCAGATGATTTTGAGGTGAATACATTACAAATGCAACTTATTAAAACACAAATACATTAATGGCAACCGCTGCGTAAGCTGCAAAGCAGCTATTATCACACAGTACAATTAAGTTCCAATTTAATTCATTTAGATGTTCCTCATTTTGCACACCAAGCATTTCTGGAAGTTAATTGGCATGAAAGACAGGGTAAACTATGCACAACAAATTGAGTGTGAAATAAAGTTAATTTAGATAAAATCCATTGTGAAAACTGCGGTATCAGCAATATTTGCAAAGGAGAGGAGTCACCAGCGCTACGTTAATGTCATTGACTCTTTGCACTGTTTCAGAGCTGAGATTTCATGCAGTGTTGCATTTACATAAGCCCTAGTTTGAATGCAAGAGTCTCTTTTGTGCTCATTATACAAGAAGCTATGGAAACTACTTAATGGAATGCTACTGGCATTAATGAAAAAATTAATGGATCTCAGCTATAGGAATTTTTATTTAACAGACAGTTTGTATGAGTGATTTAGTCCTGTCAAATCCTGACAGCCTCCTGAAGTTAGTGTTTAACTTTGTTATTTTCAACCTATGTATTTTCATAATAATTAGCATAAAAGTAATTCACTAATGCATCTTAATACATCTAAGTAATGACATAATTCCCCTAGAAGAGACACTCCAGACAACTGGGAGAGGGAGGAGGAAAGAAGGCAAAAGTATGAGATTTTGATTCAGGCTTGAAACAAATGAAAGAAATGATTGTATATATTCCTAGTTAGAAGTGAGAGTTGAAGGCAAAGAGCAGTGAAAGTAATTCTGCAGTGGAAGTACCACCATTCATGTTGATATTTATATGGTTTAAGATCCTGTACCTGGCTTGGGGCAACCCCAATATCACTGTGAGCTGGGGAATGAGTGGACAGAGAGCAGCTCTGCTGAGAAGGACGTGAGGGCACTGCTGGGTGAGGACATGAGCCAGCAATGTCAGCCTGCAGCCTAGAAAACCAATCACCATAAAACCAAACCCTTCCCAGGCTGCATCAAAGGAAGGTTCTCCCCCTCTACTTTTCCCTCGCAGGGACTCCACATGGAGTACTGAATAAAGGTCTGGGATCCCCAGCACAGGAAAGACATCAGCCTGCTGGAGCAAGGCCAGAGGAGGGTAATGAAGATGATTAGAAGGAATGGAGTACCTTTCCTATGAGGAAATATTGAGATAAATGGAATTGTTCCTACTGGAGAAGGTCCTGGAGTGACCTTATTGCAGCTTTCCAGTACCTGAAAGAGACTTACAAGGAAGCTTGACAGGAATTTTTCTACAAGGGCATGTAGTGATAAGACAAGGGGTAATGGCTTCAACCTGAAAGAGGATAGATTTAGACTAGATATTAGGAGGAATTTTTTTTACTTTGAGGTTAGTGAGACATTGAAACAAGTTGCCCAGAGAAGTTGTGGGTACCCCATTCCTGGAAGTGTTCATGGCCAGGCTGGGTGGGGTTTTGAGGAACTGATCCAAAGGAAGGTGTCCCTGGCCATGGCATAGAGGTTGGAATGAGATGATCTCTAAGGTTCTTTCCAGCCCAAGCTGTTTGATGATATACTATCCCAGAGCATGAAAACTCATTCCATAACAACAAATGTATTTAAACCTACTTTTAAATAGAAATACTAAAAGATACAAGTTTGCTTTCGCAAGGAATAAAGACAAACAATGAAGAATTACATGTAACTAGGTATTTAGATAGATTTCTTAACCACTAATTTTATATTTTTTTTATGGTATAGAAATCTGTTATTGGTAGTATAGTTAGGGCTTGACTCCTCACCTGAAATCTGTGTACATATTTCTACTCTTTAAGTAATTATGTCTTGCCATATATTTCATTATATCATTTATTATATCAATATATCATTTATTATACCATTTCATTTTTCATTATTATGCCCTCCTCAGTAGCAAAATGAAGAGTTCCCAGTTTTTCTTCCTGAAAAGGGAAACATCACCAAAGTTCTTGATTTCAAATGAAACAGGTCTTATAATAAATTAAATGGTTGATATTGTCCTTCCAGAGGATTTGAAGGTCTGCCTATTAGGAATGAAAATGGATAAGAAGATTAGTGAGATTAGTTTGAAATACTTTGTGTATATATTAGTCAGTTTTAGGAGAAAAATGCATTTTAAGGTGCTGGACTACATAAGCTAAATGTGCATACATAGGGTATGAAAGTATTTTCTACATATGAACATTTTACTGTATATATATAGAACAGATTTCATAAGGCAGAGAAATATTTGAAGATAATTCAGTGAAAGTAAAAAGTCTGTAAGTGTAATAAGAAATTAAACACATGCATATTATATGCTATTTTGAATGTTTATTATACAGAAATTTATGGACCTGGATTAGCCAATGTGATTTTTTTTTGTGGTCCTTTTGCCAACCGGGTATTTGAATACAACTGAAGGGCAGCATTTTTGTAAAATGTTCATGTTGATTGAGATGGTTTTTCTTGGGCTTGCCTATCTGTTGGGAAAAAATCATATTTCCTTCTGAGTAAAACTGGCTCCATGTCATTTTTCCCAGTCAGATGAAGTTCAGCATGAATCATGACCTAATAAGGATGCAGACCCTGGGAGATGCTAAGCACTTTCAGAACAGGACAGGGGACCATGTCCATGAAAAAGGAGTATCAAAATCCATCTAAAGTGTCCCTGTAAATCTACTGTTATTTGAGCATATAATACTACTAATGCACAAACTACTGCTTGCATATTTAGAGCTGATAATCAGGCAGAAGTTATTTTGACTGCTTTGGTTGCTGGAATCAGTTTATATGTCTGTAACCAACACCTTTTTCAGTAGGTCATAAAACTGAAGGTATTCAGTCCGCAGTTGGTAGAAATTAAATTCCTCTCATCCATCACTGAAAGATTGTTTATCGAGATGCTGTGGATGAATTAGTGTAATCCTTATCACTTAATATAGTCTGGCTTGATACCCTTACTGGAATTGGTTCTCAGAATTAATCAGCTTAGAAAATGTTAGGAAAGAGAAATGTCAGCTATTAATTTGCAATTTAAAAAAAAACCCCAAGCTTGCCTATCTAATACAAGAGGAGGAGCTGCTCTGTACAAGCACAATCTTTTGATTTTTATCTGTACTGCACACGTCAAATATCAGCTCTTTAAATACCATGCAAATATATATGAACTGTGACTGCTTGTTAGGCTGCTTTTATTTTGTTGTAGGCAGCATCCTCAAGTGGGGGTAGATGTGTACAGGGTTTGGCCTATACCATGCAGCAACTTCTTTTGAAACACTGATATTCTGTTTTGTTGAAAAGTGGTCTATTAAGGAAGTCTATTCACTTCAAATGTTAGGCTTTCACTTAAATTTTAAGACAAAGTAGTAGTATCTGGCTTCCAGTCAGGTTTTAAACTATGTCTTATATCATCTACATGATATACAGGTGTGTCATGCTCATATGCACCTTCAAAGAATTTTACTGTGTGCTTTGGAAGAGATTGTTTTCCCATTCAGGAGTGTGCTAGGATGTAGAGATCAGCCACATCACTGGGGTAAGGAAAAATCCTGTAAATTGCTGTTTATAAAACTTTCCATTTCCATCTCCCTGCTAAAGTTGTGCAGTTTACATCCTTAGTGTTGGAATAAAAGAATAGGAAATCCTTATATTTTTCATTAGTTCACTGCTCATAATTTTCATAAGAACTCATATGAGTTATTTCTTCAGTACTCCTACTCTGTGGCAGGTGAAAGTTTCCTGTGTAAATACCTCTCTATTAGGGCAGACCTAAAGTGGGATTTTAGTGTATTGCTTACATCAATCACAAGATTTTGAAAAACTTTGAGCATGGCTTAGTCTCTCGAACGGGTGTGAGGAGTAGGATTTCATTAGAAACATCTCTAGGGAATAATTACCTTGGCCTAATCAGATTAATTTTGAAGTAGATTTCTTAGGGAGTGATGGACACTTCAGAAAACCCTAGAAATAACCAAATTATTTTGTCACATTTTGTTCTGGACACTGCAAGGGTGGTAACTGAATTTCCTCTACCTTTGCTGCCAGTGACATGTGTCATTCATATAGTGGGAGCAGAGGATGAGAGTGTACAATTTATCTGAGCAGAGATGCAAACAAGGATTTGGGAACATACACTTTCTTTCTGGTTTGCTGGGAAAACTTTATTTTTTGTTTTGATTGAATGTTTTAAATTCCACCTCACATTCTTGGAGAAGATAAGAACAGATTTCTTAATTATTTCTTTACAGTTTTCAACATGAATAAGATTTTTCTTCATTCTTATGTTCTGGTAAGGATTAGGAGCCTTCAAGATTTTCCTTTGTTACTGTATTTTTAAAGGAAAAATGACCACTTCCTTATATTTATATTGATATTTATTTTTTTCCTACAGAAATAGAGTGTTGTCCCAGAAAACGGCAGAGTTATTTTGAGAAAATGTGATTAACCTGGTTTTTTGGGACTAGACATATCCTAAAATTATTTGGAATTAGGTGGAGAAGGTTGATGCTACTTGCAGTGATATTTTCCATTACAATATTTTAAATGGCTGAACTTAGGGTTTTCCTACTGCTCATACCCTCACTGTGGCTAAAAAAGAGCTATGGCAAACCACCTTGCCCCTCTCCTGAAGGAATGAGTACAGCAGATTAATACCTCTCTCCAGCTAATGATTTTCTGGACATGCTGCACTTCTGTTCTCTTTGATCAGACATATTAATGCCACCAGCCCTGAAAAGAGGGGCCATATGCAGCATTCCTGTCACACAGAGACTTGCATGAGGAATCTAGCAAACTCTGATAGTTCAGAGTCTGCAGTTAGGATCAGATAGGAGAGACCTGATAATTAAGTGAAACATAATGGAAAGAAGGGATTGATTCAGGGTATTGCAAAAAAAAATCCATGAATAAAGGCAGAGGGATATACAAAGGAGTGGTCTGTTGAAGTGAATGTGAACACAACATTTGGAAAAGGCTTTCCAAACTATTTCTTCTTGGGATATGCAGGTAAGTAGCTGTCCAGATATCCATCTGTCCTGACTTTTTCAGCACCCTTCTGTTAGAGAATTTCTTGGTGACATCAGACTCCTGATAGAACAATTTTATGAGGGCATCAAAGAAGTTGTGGAACACAGAGGATGTAAAAATAATTAGAGGAAATTTAAGGCAATGAAGTCCAGGAAATTATACAAAATCCTCCATTTGTGGTTGATTATCTCAATACAGGCTCCATGGCTGTCTTGCAGGAAATGAGTGCTTGCTTCAAGAGTTTAACCCAGTTTTGTCCAAGCAGATGAGCAAGAACTGCAGAGAGTCTGAAGCAATGCCCATGACATAAGCCCTTATCCCTCATTGCTAGGGGATTTTTCTTGAGACTGAACAGGTTAAAGCCAAGAATTATTGTTTTCTTGAAAACAAAAGAAATTTTATGAATCCAGTATATCCTGTGTATTGACTGCCCATGTCAATGTTCGTAGACCTTATGCTATAAGGAAATAATATCATTTTCTGCTTGCAGCTTTTGTTCTTGTGAGTGAGAAGCAGACTAAATTTGTGAACCCATGTTTAGAAGGCACATTGATTCATATTTAGCAATAACTTTCATGATTGCCACAGCAGTGTAGAATCTTTGAAGTCTTCACAGCTTTGTTATAACAGACTTAATGATTAATTTTGCTGTGTCAGTATGATTGTCCACTTACAAATAGCTCCAGTCCAGAAGCTAATGCATTCTTTGGCATTGGGCAATGATCTTCAAGGTTATACATGCACTATTGGAGCATATATCAAGACCAAACACTAGAGAGGAGTTATTTTCATACAAATATTTTCTGCCCTTTAAATTCCCCTCATCTTCTCACCCCTTCTCCAAAATAAATAATAATAAATAAAACCATCTCAGAACTCCTACTACTGTCTTAGCCTAGTATACCTTTGAGTCAGACCTATTCAGTCTGATTGTGTTAGTAACCACAGTGCTTTCAGCCACTTTTACTCGTCCTGCACTAGGTTTACTCCAAGACACAGAAACAGAAGAGTGGGAAACAAAAGTTACCTGGGCTCTAATACCTTCAATTTCCTTCTGTCTTTTTAGCATGTATCTGCATGTGCTTCAACTCATTGAAATTGGAAAGGAAAGGGGCTCTGGTGGCAGTAGGTATTTAATCTAATTTAACTTCTTGTACAACCATTTATTGTCACATTCTTCCTAGTTTTTTGACCAGTCCAAGTTATGGGTTTTCTAGTATTTCTTAAGGGAGATTATTCTACATGTTCATATAACTCCAGTAAGAAGATTTTTAACAAAGAACATATTTTTCTTCTCTTAATTTCAATCTATTATCTCTATTCATTTATTTTTCACTATGCTTATTATGGTTTCACTTTTGTGTTAACAATTTGGCTTTTAACATTGCCCACAGTGTTTTCTTTGTGTGTGGTTACAGACCATTGCTTCTGCACCATGTTGTCTCTTATAACTCTTCCTTAGCTCCTGTAGTCTGCCTGCCTCTATAGCATAAAGTGTACTGAAATTGAGCACAGTATTGGAGCTGCAGTAAATAGGTTTTACTGCAGAGAGCAGCTTCTAGCACTGAGCTGTGGCATGGTTCACTACTCTGTCATTTGTTTCATTCTCTTCCTCTAATTATGCATGTAATTTTTACAGTCCACTGTGAGATACATGTATATTATAAAAACCAGATCATTCTAAAAATTATTTCCCCACTCAAAAGTGTGAGATCACATTACTAGAAAGGTTTTAATATTGATACATTTTTTTTGAACTGTACTTCAAAAATGCTTTGCAATAAGAATTTTCCATTCCAAATTATCCTGCTATAAAAGCACATTAATTGACTAGTTCATTTCTCCTTTCATGAGAGACTTTATTTTGTCTTAAGGGACTGATTGCTCTGTTTGCTGTGAAATACTTGTGGGAATTTTGTGAATTTCATCTCTAAGATACAAGACTCAGGTTAGTAATGTGAGTTGATTGTTATGATCAAAAGAAAAGGGAAATCAGAGAGAGGAGCATATATTTGGTTTACAATGCATCTCTGTTTTAAATTCTCTTTCAAATTAACAGCTAGGAATATTAATTAATGACTTATTTACACCTTATGCATCCATGCAATCTGTCTGTTGTTATGAGCAGGAGATTCATACAGCTGAGCCTAACTTCTTCATTTTAGAGGAATTAGAATCTCACACAGAAAAGAGTAGAAATAAACCAGGTTTTTCAGTTGGTACTGATTTTGATACCCACTTAAATCCTTTTATTTAAATCGATTAGAGCTTTGTCAGTCAAAATTAGGCAAAGCTTCTTCTTAGTCGTAGAGAAATAATAACAAATTAGGTAAAAACTTTAATTTTACTGATGTTTTATTTACCTCTATAAGGAGAAAGGGCCCTGTAAAATGACAGCACACAGTAGAACTATATTGACAAGTACTATAATGACTAAACAGATAGGATTGGGCCAGATTTAGTGAAGAAAGGAGATTTAGTTGAGATGCTCGAAGGAACACATTAACTTCTAATTAAAATGTTTTTGTACCTCTTGGATCCTGGCTTTCTGTCTCAGCTGAAAACAGCACCAGTATCTGTTGCAGGGTAGGATTTTAATTCAGTGCTGGCTCTGAAGGAAGAGCGACCCTTACAGCACTTAATCGACCACAGCCATTCTCAGGAATGACCTGGGGTAGTCTCAGAGATCTCCCATGCAAGTAGGAGAAATAATTACTGCTCACTGATGAAATCGAGTGTATCATTATAGAGTGCAGTGGTCCTAGTCCTAATAGGCTAAGTAAAAAAGGAGGAGGATTCTTAATTTCAAACTTCATTATATTTATCAAAACTGAAGCAAAACAATTTAAGTTGGTCTAATGCTGTTTCTGAGCCCAATTTGTATTCTGGAACTCTTTTGCTTTAGCCACCTGTTCGGTTTCACAGCTGTGTTTTTTTCTGCTACCAAGGTCACAGGAATCTAGCCCCTGTAAATCCTGAACTTAACCTCTGTTTGATCCTCTGCCCTTCAAAAGCCCTCTGGCAGTATATGCTGTTCTGAGCCTGCAATTATTGCACCACCCACATCAATTTATTGTATTCACTTCAGTCTGTATGCTGTTAGTCAGTAGATCTGACTTATGCACAGTGACCTCTACTGAAAAGTCATGCTCCTGATTAATACAATATTCCATCTCTTTTCTGTCCAATTTCTCTTTCGTAATTCCCTGCTGAAGCACATTTGCCTTAATTCAATTGGACGCTTGATCTCTCTGTGCAGGCCACCACCAAACGATCGAGAGTCTCACTGCAATTACAAGTAATCCTGCAAAGAAATGAATGAAGGCTCAATTATGGAGCATTTAAAATGCAGACTGCACCATGTGCAATGAAATTGGAGATTGGGTACCTAATATGAATTAGATTTCAGCAAGATCACTTTATGGGTATGTTTTTCCTCTTCAAACCAGCTCCTGTGAAAATTATCTGCTCCACACACCCTCCATGTCCTTTTAAACACATAAGTGTCTTAGATATTTTCTGCAGATTATTTTTTATGAAGCTGAGGAGATAATTTTGGCTTTTGGTCAGACATATTAGTAGCATATTACTCTGGTGAAGATAGGACCCTGCCCATTTTTCTGAAAATTGCTCTCCTGTAATTTGGATACCACTAACAGCAGCACTCAGAGATAGTTTGATTTGGACCAGTTTGTAATTACCTTTACAAAACGAACAAAGAAGGGGGTTCAGATGTCTTTTCCCCCCCCCCTTTCCCAAGGTCCCTTCCCTGCTTAAGAAGGACATATTATGCCCAGTTAAGATGTGGTATTAGGACTCTAGAGATAGATATATGGATGTATTTTTGAGTATGACTATGGTCTTGGTCTTTGATCAAGTGTTAAATATCTCATTTAAAAACTTTTGTACTCTTTCAAATGGGCATAGTAGTCATCACAGTTTTGCCCTTATGAGTCACACACACTTTCTTATCTTACCTATGCAAGCTTAGTTTTCTAAGGAAAATACGAACAACTACAAGCTGTAAATTGTCTCCCAATAAATTTTCTGACATATTTATTTTATAACTGTCTGTACCAGAATGCATTGCTGCCCAAGAAATTTGCTCATAAAATACTTGTTTTAAATGAATACATGCAAAATAAAGATGGACTTATTTAAAATCCTCCAAAAAAAAAGGTTTAGTGGTTTTTTTGCATGCTTGTATATTTAACTTGATCATAAGTACTTTATTTAATTGAATTTATAATTTAATGTACTCATATTTGCCAAGAAGGTACATCTTTGAAGTACTGAAAAAGGTAAATGTTCCATAACTCAGCTGGGTAAATACATAAAATTCTGTTTATGGCATGAATCTAAATAACAATCCCATGGTTTCTTTTTAAACAACCTATATTCACTCAGATTTGAATTCAGGTTTTATTTGAAATTTTGATAGTCTCTGTGTAAAACGGAATTACAGCTGACTTGTTAGTAATACTCTTAATACAAAGTCTTTTTTTTTAGTTTATTTTTGTTTCAAACACTGTTGTTTCTTGTACAAGAGGATAATTAATATTGTGACAGTAATTTCTGTTATAAGGAGGGGAAACCATTATTGCATCTTAGTTGAAACTTGGGATAACTCCCTGGCAAGAAATATTTCATTATTTTTTCTAAAGTGCCCCCAAATCTGTTCTTGTTTCTGCCTTAATGATCTAGTCTTTAACTTAGACAAGAAACAAACACACTTAGTCCTTTAAGTTAGTCAGCTGCTTGCAGAAGACACCATTAGTTTATTAGGATCCAAAAAGGTGCAATGTGTCTAAATGCTTCTCAGGCTGACTGCCAAAGTCTACTGGATGATCTGCACCAGTTTCCAAACACTGCCTGTGAGAGCCAAGAGCTTCTCCAAGTGTATGTTTAGGCAGTGGATTTTTCCTGCTTGTTTTAGTGCTTTTCTCTTGAGTTGAGGAAGGAGAATTTCTTCTACATTTTTTAAAACAAAACAATCTGGTGTAATTGTCAGTATTTTGATTTCTTTTTTACATTTGTACTTTTTGCCTCTTTATTCCTTTCATACTTTCCACACACGCAACTCCCACATCTTGTTTTATGTAGGTAAGTTAGAAATAAGTACTGAGGCTGCTGTGACATCATTATCACCATAATAAATACATCCCAGACTACAGTCCAGATCATGCCCATTCCTAAGAGGCATGGCTGCACTTGGAGGAGATGGTCAGAGTTTATGCAGACAAGGACCAGAATATATACAAGGCAAATATAAAAATGTATGTGCTGTTTAGTTTTGTGAGAAAAGCAAGTAAGGTAACACAACATAAAATATAACATAACAAACACAGAGGTCTCCTCAAAAGAGAATTAGATCTATGAGAAAATGATTTTTAAAAAAACCAAAACAATGTTAAACTACTGATTCTAACTCACAGCCACAGACAACTTTGGAAATAGGATTTTAGAAGATAATTAAAGACAAGCATTTGTATGTCTGGTGAGAACGTGCAGTTACATTGCAGAGGAAAGCTATGTAAATAGAAAAAAAACCCACAAACCCTTTACTTATGTGATGAATTAATCTCTAACTAGAAGCAGTTAAAAAAGTTCTCTATGGCAAATTTGTTGCATAATTGTTTCTAACAAATTTATTGTCATTTTTCTCTGAGACATCTGGTCCTAGTCACCATCAGAAAAGGGATATTGGGGCTGGCAGCCAGTTAGTTAGAGTCAGTAAGTTAATTGCTATGATGCTACTGCTTTGTATGAACTGCTATACAATATATTTCATAGCCACAATGTGGCTTTCTGTAAAAATGTTCATTGTCATGGCAACAGAAGTAGGAGGACCAGTTTCCTTTTTGAAGATTTTAGCAAGATCAGCCATATGACAGACTGTACCCTTTCTTTGATTTTTTTAGTGTAGGCACTACACTTCTTAAAAAGGGAGGTCATACATAACCCTCTGGAGGATGAGGGAAAATGTTTTTTGGTAAGATTTGCACAGATACACAGAAGAGATTTCTAAGAAATTAGAGGAAGAAAGGCTACCAGAAGAGCATACAGTGGGAGACAGCCTGCAGCTCCAAAAACATCAAAGACAACACCCAGAGAAACAGGAACTGGAGACGTTGCTGGGCCCAAGGCACTGCAAAAAGTGCCCAGTGGGTTTGTGCATTTTGCTGCATGTCAGAAAGCCACTGAAGCAGCTGAGACAATGGTCTACCTACAAGGACACGGTGGACATGGGGAAGTTGGCTGACAATCCCTTTTATTACTAGTCCATCCTAGTTTCTGTATTAAAAAAATTAATGAATCTACTTTATATTCTACTAAAACTGGGACAATTTCTTTGTGTGTTCATTTGTTTGAAAGCTTTTGGTTATTGTTTAAGAAACTCACTGCAGATGTCTAAATTCCCTGCACAGTTGTGATCACAGTTGTGATCGGATCTCATCTCAAGCCAGTCAAAGGAAAATCTCCCCTTCCTTGCTGTCAGACTCAATCCAATATCCAAAATAGAAATCTGTCATTAATCTGCTCTCAGATCATAACTGGTGCTGAAGTCACAAGGGTACAAAATGCTGCTATTTCAGGAGATACAGCCAGGTTGGATCCTGCAAATATCTTGAACTGGAGACACATGACAGACTCAAATGATGCCTAAGAACCTTCTTTAAAATTTACTGTGGTTTATCAACTCATCAAAGGTGCAACACATGCAAACTAATGCATAAACATGGTAAATGGCCTACATTCAGGGTATTGTTTACACCTTTGTAAATCCCCCTCAGATGAGCTGTCTTCTGCATTGCCACAATGAAAGCAGCTTGGCTTTGTAAAGCTTTTATGTCTAAAACATTCCTGTCAGTTCTTTGGCATTGTCTCCTCTTTGTCTGGGCTCTGGGAGCCCACAGCCCTCCTTTGGCACATGCCTTATGTTTAGAGAACCAAAGCTACCAAGCCCAAATAAAAGTACATCAGCTTTCAATTAATAACTCAGCTATTGCTGTCATAACTCCTTTGATTGTTCCTGCAAGAGGTTTTACTTGAATTCTTGCTGCTGTGTGCTAATACTGAATCTAAAAATAAAAGTAAAACACCAGTTCCCATTAACAATGTTGTGCATTCACACAGGGTTGCACTTAAAAAGGTTAGACAGACAGTTTGTCACAAATATGAATACTTTCCTCATGCTTGTTATTTGCTATGCTAGAATGAAATCTTGATCCTACTAAAGTAGATGAGACCTTTTCATTATCTTGCACACACTGGGATTTCAGATTGAAGAATAAAAGTTACATGAGGAGGTTTTAAGACATTAATGTCTCAGTAAAATATCTTAATAAGGGAATGAAAAGAATTTGCAGATTAGTATCAGTAAATTCTAAACTGGAGAATGGTTAATTTAATAAATAAAGTCTATTTATTTAAAAGGGATAAAAATCTGATACTATAGCGAGTAGCTACAGTGCAGCAGCCTAATTAAACTATGATGAAGATAGCAGTTTTTTCGACACTTATTTGTGCTGTGCATTTTTTAAATAGCAAAAAATAATTAGTCTTACAAATACATTAAATTTTGTCATTATTTTTTAAAAAGTAATTAACCTGAAACAGCCTCTAGAATCAACTAATCATTAATCAGTGATACAATAGGTTAATGAAACATACAAAACAGAAACTAGGATGAGATGCAATATTTTGACTATAGGGTTTTCATGGCCTGAGAAAGAAAGCCAAAGGCTTTCTTTTAACATTATTTTCTTGTATGACCAAGAAACAAGAATTATCCTTAATCTTTTATTTATTTTGACAATTGTAGTTCATTTGCTTTTAACTTTCATTCCATGCATTCAATTAAGAGTATCCCTGTTATTGCACACTAAGACCCAATCATGAAATTCATGCAGATCCAGGGACTTCAAATAGTTTCATAGACTTACAGCCCTAGGGCAGAACTATTTACAGAGTGCAGCAACTTCCCTAAACCAGGGCATCCTGGTTTGGGATTGCTGAAATAGTACCACTTACATGGAATGGCAGCTGTTTTAAATTTCTTTCTTTTAAAGTTCCTATTACCTCTTATTTGGAGGCTCTTTTGAAGGCTTCATCAGTTACCCCAGTCCTTAACAAACACACAAACCAATTTTGAAGGTATATCTAGGAAGACATAACTTAAAAGAATTTTGTGCAGTTTCTTTGTCTGTTTAAATTGAGGGAGATATAAGGCCAGGGGTAGTTATTTCCTGGGCCCCAATGATTTATTTCTTAAAAATGGGTAAAATAAAATATCCCTTTCCATTGGGAGAATGAGCGATACACTCAGTTCTTTTCCTTGGTGTCTATGACATTGAAGAACTATCAACGTTCCTCCATCCAGGGGAAGATCTTGATCCAAAAAGAAGCCACAGCATGACATACCACACCTTCTTGCATGAGAGCACAGCTCTGCAGCAGACCCCTCCATAAATAGACTCTCAATAAAAAGGTAAATCTACAACAAAGGCAAAGAAAAAAGCACAGCATGTCAACTGGGGTCACAGATTTCTATCTATCCAGTATCCCAAAATACAAGGCATGTGAAGTCCTGCTGCCACTATTCAGCACAAACAATGCTACTGCTCTTGCCTGTTTTTCCAAGTTGCCTTTTGGAGCTTCTTTGGAGCACAATTTCATGCTTATTTTTCTACCACATTTTTCCATACTTTCTTCATACAAATGGTCTTATTTAAGCCTTAATTTAATTTATCAATTCATTGAATTGTAAAACTTGCATCTTGAGAACAATGAAAACACTACAAAAAATAAAGATGTCCACAGTTTTAAGAATTAAGGTCTGTCCTTTGACAGAGGTCAATAAATTCAATTGATTACAGCGTTGTCAAGACGTGCTTCTTTCCTTTTATTTGCTGTCCTAGTCTCTAACTAGGACTAAAAGATTAAACTAGAGTAGAGAGTAGATTATGAGCCTAAGACACTGCAGAAATCAGAAGCAAAGCTCATAAGTCAACACATTTAGACTTTATTTAAAATGGTGTGAACTAACAAACCCGTCTTTGCTAGGAAGCGTCCTCAGTACATTGAAAACATGTGAATAATGTACAGCAATATGACTTGAGAGCTGAGTGAACAGCCTAGATGGCTTCCAAAGGATATTCTGTCCCCAAAAGTGACATGCTATTATTCCACAAGGCCAAATGTCCTTGAAATGCATGAGGTAATGACCATGTTTGGACACATTCAGATAAATTTCAACAAAAAGTTTGCTGGCAGAAATAGCAATTATTTGGATGGATTTATATAATTTTAAGAAGAATTTATTTTATAGCTTTGTGAGAAGCACTCATTGTAAAAAGCCAAAGATTATTTTGTACATTAATTGTCCCTGTCATAGAGATGTTCTTCAGGACTCTGATGGTAATTCTGGCACTGCTGTTATCCCAAATTATACTACTCAAGTCTGTGGCAGAAATACTCTGATCCACTCTTACTGATTTCTCTGTGATATCTGTCTTTGCCACAGTGCTTGAAAATAATAGAAAGAGCTACATCCCTCCATAATTAAGGAATTAATAGAAAAATAATCTGTAGCATTTGGGAAATTGTATAACCCTCACTCTGCCAAAGTGGGTAGGAGAGTAACACTGATTTCTTATTATGCATCATGGATTTCTTTCTCTTTGAAGTCTTCAGTGCCATTGTATTTCTTAGTAAGTCTTGCAAATGTATGCATTTATTTTTTCTTCTTAATGTTTAGAGATGTAAAAGATTTAGCATTTCATGTTGCCCGTCTTTTACATAACTTTAACGCTATTTTAATGTGCGAGGGCACAAATGGGATGATCCCCTAAATGACGACCACTACACAATGTTTTAAACTAGGAAGGAATTTAGGAAGAAAATAAACCAAACAGTCTGCCAAGCTAAGTCTTCACCAGTGAAAAAGTCTTTATACATATCCTTATTACTACAATTATTTTTCTTTACAAAGATTCCGAGAATCCTTAATGGTTTTAATGATTTAAAAACCTGGTTATACAAAACACAGAGCATATGGTTGTCATTGCTGAAGATCCATTATGAAGAATGCAGTTACAATCAGCTGCATTTTTGAGAAATGAGTTGGCAATATCATAAAGCTTACATAACACAGTTATGTGTTTATCTTTCTTGCAGAGATTTATAAGACCAAAAGGACCTCATGAAGGCATCACCTTTTATGCTTATCATGAATTGCATGAAAAAAGGATAAGAGCTAATTTAGATGCTTAAACTGAAGCCAGTATAATCTTAGCTTGGCTGAGGAAAGAAGGAAAATAACCAAAGTGGCTATAAATCATGTTTGTTTTTCTTCAGTCTTCGGTGCAATTTAGAAAAGTCCATGGCTCCCTAAATTATGCTCAGCTGCCTACAGCCCTAGGGGCTGCATCTGAAAAGTGCCATGGGAGAGAAAATGTCATGGCTTCTCTCTCCAGGATCAGACCAGGAGGAGACAAGACTCTTAGCACCATGGTGCCTCACCTTGGGGAAAGAAGTTTAAGAGGGAATTGCTTCATCATGTGTTTGTGTGAATGTTCATAGCACGCAGTACCAACTTGTTTAAGCAATCAGCTACATCTCACCCAGCTTCTATTGGGGTTATCCAGAGAACTGCTGTCAGTATTTTCCAATTACATGTTTTTCACCCCACCCAGGGGATAAGGAGGGATGGAATCAGCACATCATAAATGTCATGTAGGGATGCAGTCAGAGGAAAACCGAAATCCATGTATATGGAGATATAATCTGAAAGATTGCTATTTAAATATGGCCAGCACTCTGGGTCAAGGTCAGCAGTGCCACTGTTGACTGTAGCTGATTTTGATTGTGGTCAAGACTGGGCTGAGATTTAGTATTTTTATTTTATTAAGTTTTCATATAGGTTTTCGTAGTTATTGTTTGTATTTTTTACAGTGGTAAAACTTAATACAGACAGGTTTTTGTTATTGTTGGCATTTTTTTATGGTATTATACCACACAACAGAAAAAATATTCATGTAGCTTCAAAAGGGACTAACTCTCATTTAATTTAATTTCATTTAATTTCATTTTCATAAACCGTAAAGAGTCACCCTGCAGGATCCATATGGAGGAAGAAAAATATTTAGGCTATAATCTGTGGTTAAAAAACTGAAGGCTCCAGGGAACATCTTTAAAAAGCTGCATGTAACCTAGGACTTGTGAGTTGAGGACCTCTGAACCACCATAATAATGGCATCAATCTAACTGGATTCTGCCTGGAAGACAGTGTAAGGTAGGGAGTGTCTGCTGCAAAAAATTTCAAGCACTTCCTTTGACAAGATTGAACAGAAAGATTTTTGCTTCCAGAGCTTGGTAACTGTTTCTGCAGTCTCATTATTTAAAGACTTAAAGGTGATCTAGGTGTTCAGCTATACTGTGGGTATTTAATTGGGCAGAAAATTCAGAGAAAAAGATACAAAGGAAACACTGGTGTTAGTGCCACCAGGAGTAGAAGCACCTCCCTCCATCTAAAGTGAGTGACAAATTTCTCTAAGGAACTTTTGAATAGGAACTTCTTGGATGAACTAAGCAAATTATATCCATATATACATATATATAAATATGTATATATACATATTTATATATATTATAGATATCTATTTAGGTGGAGATACACACACTATTGAAAGTTCTACTTATTGCTCCGTGTAAATTTGAACGAACCTTTCTCTCCACAAAATGTACCACATACCATGTATTATTGAAGTTATCATAACACCCAGGTAAAGATCACACAAACTGTGAACTTCAAGTTCTCTACAGATTTCCTGTCGTAAGCATGCATTTTTGCACCCCGAAAATCTTATTAATGGAAATGCTAAAACAGAAGTAATAAGTATTTGATATATCACATTTCATTTTTGTTCACCTCTCTCTGATTTTATGTCTAGCCCTCTAGATCAGGACTCTTCTCTTTCTTGAAGCCACTCACAGGAGATTTCCCAAAACACAAGGGGCAGCACTTTCAGGTGTCAGTTACCCTTTAATTTTTTTATTCAAGTCCATATTGGCTAGAAATTTCTAATCATATGATGGCTGTAGCCTAATGTATGAGTACAGCTAAGATTGTCTAAATCTTACCCACACTGAATATGTATTCACCTAATTAAAACCCTCATCTGGCTCTTATCAGCATGCCCGCTAATCTCCTAGCAAAGTCATGAAAGAATGTAAAGGCTGCAATCATTTATTTAGGGCAGAGTTGCACTTGAGTCATATTAGTGTTAGAAAGTAGGTACTGCCGCTATTTGTCTTATGAATAAAGGATTTCCGTCTCTGTGGCCATCAGCATGAAGCCTTTCAAAAGCCATAAATTCACTAAGAAAATAATTGAAAAATCTGTGAAACAGATCTCTATGGGCAAAGTGTCAAATTGTGCAGCCCTAATGCACAGCTCCACAGCCCTCCCTAAAATGATTCTTTTTAACTGTGCCAGTGTTTGCTGTGCTCACCTGTGGTAACTGCCACCACTTCCATTTTTCAAGCAGCAAGAAATGTATTACTGCCATTGTTAAAAGGCTCCATAAGGCCTTTTAACAGGAGAAGTCATGCCACAGGATTGTCAAATTAGCTGTGCAGGTTAGGCTGCAACAGCAAAACCACAGGGACTCTGCAGCTGTTGTGTGGGAGGTAAAGCTTGTTCTGGACTGGAACAAGTGAGTTAAAAAGCCCCAAGGAAGCAGAGGGGCCATGGCAAAGACCTTACTACAGGAAATACAAAAGGTAAGTGTACTCATCCATCACCAGACAGAAAATAAGTTTACACTAATAGTCATGGGACTTGTGATGCAAATGGACCCCTTCCCCTTTTCCTCCTAGACAGGTTTCCCCCCCTCAGTAGTAATGCACATCAAATCTCCATCTTAAAGGAAACAAGACCATCACATCACTTAGAGTATCACAGGGGACAGGAGCTAGAAAAAGGTCTCTGCACACACCTAGACTCTGGCTCAAATTGTGTGTTGTTGTTCAGTCTTTCAGTGTGGGGGGGAACCTGTGTATAAACTACTTATTTTCTTCAATAGGAGCACAAGAAATAAATTAAAGGCTGAGTTCAAGACCACAGCTTGGTTGTAGGTGGTCAATACCCCTACTAAATGCAAAAAGAAGTTGCATAATTGGAAACCAGAGAGCCAGTGAGATAGCCCCTGAGGCCTTTTCACATGATACTGAGTTTATTCCAAGTTTTTGTGGTATATGTAATAGCACCACTGGCTTATTTTTTCAGTCACCATGGGACACTGTCCATGGATGTATAGCTCTGGATAGATAAGTGCCTTGGAATGATTGCAATTTCTAGGTAAGAATACGTTTCCCTCAAAACCAAAAGAATTTAAAATGCTCCAGGATGAAAATCCCTGCTACCTCCCATATAGTTTAGATAATTGTTCCTAGTGGAACAATTCCTGACTCCTGCTGGTAACTGGCTTGTGCTCCAAAGCTCAACAGCTCTTGCAAACTGAATTCTACCTTATGTAATTGCAGCAGATGTTTATATTTGATATAGTACCTTTTCTTCAGAAAAGATTGAAAGGTTTTGCTGTGATTTTCAGATTCATACTGTAAAAGCTACTCATACAATAATAGTGAGTATCACCCTTCCAATTTTAATATAGCTAAGTCTACAGACAATAAAGTACACAAAGTAAATTTCAATTTATGGACATGGCTAAGCCAATGGCAAAAACTTGAATAATAATGCAGTATTTCTAAGAGAAAGGCCTTGAAATGTGCAAGTGGCACAAGATTCTTAAGGCTCACTTGCCCTTGAGAGGATATTCTGTAGATTAGAAATAAAAGCACAGAAAAGAATTCTAAAATATGCTAAATGGAGAAGCATGTTTTGATTGGATAAACTAAAAGAAAGATGTCTCTAATTTGGCCACTTAACTGGACAGCTAAGGTAAGAGGGAGTAGAAAGATTCTGAATATAACCACATTAAAATTATAAAAATCAATACAACATTTCATAAGTATTCTGTGCAGTAATTGCAAAAGCAGAAGAATTATAATGCATAAATCTGTACACATCAGCTTAGCAATGACCTTTGGAATATGCAGCACAGATTTGAGGACACGTTTCTGAGGCTGGTTAAATCTGAAAGGCACTGAAAATTCACAATAGACATGCACACATTGAGAGAAAAAGACTACTGAAAAAAACTCTAGATACTACTATTATTAGCTAGATAAGTGAAGAACAGCTGTCATGACAACTCAATTCATGTAAATGGCAAGAGATAAATACGAATATAGCCAAGGTGCCTCAGTAACTCTTTATTGACTTGAAGAGAGAAGCGTCCTCAAAGGTCAGAGTAGCTTATGTAGTTCACATCTTCACCTTAGGCATTCACCTCCTGAACCTCAGCTGCTGTAAATCAGCACAGAATTGCTGGACTGAGGTTAGCCACACTGATTTTAACATCTGCTGGGAGTTTTGCCCTCTTCTTTGCTCTGTAAGGCTAAATAACAGGGTTTATTACTCTTCATGTCCTTATTCCTTCTGGTTCTTTTTCTCTCGGGGTGACATTTACCTTTTTTTACCACCATGGTCTATTTTTTATGAGTTAATAAGCCCAGACTAAAGCTGAAGTGGGCAGCTGGTTTAAAAAGAAGATCAGTGGACTGCTATTCTCCAGGAATAACCTCTCTAAAAGATTTGGAAATAAATTTATATTTAGAAGGAATGTCTCAAATACTATCTTTTTGAAATAGGGCTACTTGGTTTTGCATCATTTTGAGATGGCTTTATGTAACTAGGAGCTCACTAATAATCAAATCCTGTTGAAGTAAATGCCTTGCTTTTTCAAAAAAATATATTTTTAAATACTGAAAGTTTAAAGATTTTTGTGCTGTCCATGTTCAGACAAAAAACAAAACAAAACAAAAACCACAAAAATCCCAAACACCAAAACCACCCAAGCATGAAATCTCTCAAATCAAATAGTTTTGGTCTTTTTGTGATAAAGGTAGCTTTATGACATCAGACAACCTCACCAGGCAAGATAAATGGTTATCTGAGGATGGTCTTAAAACCAGCTGTTGCTAAATCACTGGCTCCATCAAACAAGATTTTCATATAAATTATTGGTTACTTGAGTTCCTTGGACAATAAGTAAATATTTGCCATGAATTTAGGTACCAGTTAATTGAGTAAGTGATTTGAAATGTCATAGGAATTTTTAAAACTAATATGTGAAACTATTATCTTTCTTCTTACCAATGACCATCAGTGATTTCTTTAACTGCTTTTCCATAAATTCACTTTTTATATGGCCAACTTGTTTCTAGATGCTGAGCATGTAATTTCAAAATAAGTATTTTGACATTTTGGAGTTTTTTCTGCACGTCTTTTTCTAGTCTCTTGTCTGACTGTGAGTTTTGGCCACGGGTTTATATCCTGTGTGGTAAAAGTATTTAAGTTTTAAAGGTATTCAGTTGTGCAAGAGTTGAAGCAAGCGATATTCTGGATTGAAAGGTTCCCATTTCCTGACACATGGCCTTCTTCATCCTAAAATAAAATGAAACCCATCATTTTTATTTGTACAGAATATCAAGCAACTTTCTATTGTTGTTGAAATAAGTGGAATGATCCACTTCCACTTTGAAAAAATAGCAAAAAAGTCATGCAGCACCAGCACTGACACACTTTTATGAGAGACCATTAAAAACACAACACTATCAGAACTGTATTTTTTTACTTCTGAATATATTTATACCTCACTCAAAAGTAGCCTTTTAAAGGTGTGTTTAATAAAAAGAAATTTTCTTTTTATATATATAAATATATATATATTTTTTACCCTTTTTTTCTTCACAAGCCATCTCTGAAATTTAGGCAAGAGCTGAGCTAACACCAAAAATATGTTTTCAGTGAATGTTTGTTTCAGCAGCTACATGAATTCATGAAATACTCTTTGAAGGTTTTGGAAGATTACTTTTTGCAACCATTCATGCACCAAGTTTTATAAACCCCTGTTCTCAAGTTATTTTTGAACTAACATCAACAAATAAGCATTGAGGATTTTTTTTTTTACAACATGATTTTAAGAAGCTATGGTGGTATTGGCTTAGTCCTTCAGCTATCTAAGAGATAAAGTGAGCTTTTAAAAGTTATCACTACTGAAACAAAAGTTTGGTGATTCATTACCTGGTAACTCTCCTGTCATTGTCATGAGTAAAGTGAGAGTAAATTATTCCATATGGAAGAGTGCAAGGGCTGATGAGTGGCATATCCAGAACACACAGAATTTACAAATGACTGAAAGACAGGTCCTCTTTGTAGGCACTCTGTTCAGTCTGTGCATCCCACCTCATTTGATTTCTCTGGCTATTTCTTGATCTTTAAAAGAAATGGTGACTGTGAGAATAGCAGTAAGAAAGAAACATCCAGACTTGTTTCTCCATGGGTTACATATGCAAGGACTCGTAAGAGACTGGAAGGAAACAGCTATACTCCTACTCAACAGGCAGAGTGCTGAGTATGGCACCTTCTGGATCAAATGCACATTGCCAGGAACGGGGTTCTAGAATAGGAGATCAATACTGTCATCTATCAGGTACTTATTATATCCTTAAACATTGAAAATCCACTGAGGCAATAAGCCTGCCAATTTAATTGTTAAATTTATTGTGTTTCATTAAAATCTTCCTATCAATCATATCGTGCTGCTCTGTGTGAAGTCTCTAAAAAATTACCACTGACTTCAGGGCAAGCTGGATCAGGAGCAATAGAGATGCCAGTTGATGAAAAACATGTAGAAAATGCAATCATCTCTTAAGACAAATCATATGCTATCTCAAAAGTGATAAAATGTAATTTAATTTCTGTTGACATTCCTACTCACTTTTACACCTGCAGAGACAATATTCTTAGGGTAGAATGATATTTACAATGAAGACAAAAGCAGAATGTCAACAGGTAAAGTAATTTGGCTCTCATATTGACTACAGCAATTTGGGTGGCCACTGCTGAGTATTAGATGAATGACAGCTGGAAAAAAAATCAGATCTTTGGCAACCAAGAAACAGTTGATATGAGAAATAGATCTAAAAAGCACAAAACACTGAAAAGTCTGATTACCTTTCTACAGTTGCCTAGCAAGCACTGTTTTGTAACTGCTGTCCTTAAAGAGAGCAATCTAACATTTCCCAGGGAACATGTGACAACTGTTTTCTTTTCTCATACTGTACTCTTAAATGTCTAAGGATTACGCTTGCCACACAAACAAACAAAAGGAGCTTTAATAGCATGGCACTGGCTGGCTATTAAATAATGGTGAAAGACCATTAGGACATTCACAAAAAAGAGATGCACAACACAGCTAAACTAGATTAGATCAATAGAAAATGGAAAGAGCCTTCAAAGGAAGGTTTTGCCACAAAGGATATCCAATAAATACAAATTAGCCTTCAGGTTTTAATCTGTAGTAAAAACCACAGAGCAAAGTGAAATGTTGCTGGGTTGAAATGCACATTGGTGTTTTGCCCTTTAGCCCCAATTTTTTCCAGTGTCCAATGTGGCTCAGAAGTTCATTTGAAGAGGGTTGAGAGAAGGGTATGACAAATGTGCTCAGTACAGGTTTAATGGCTGAGCCTGTTTTCCCCAAATTACATCACCTAAATTCAAGTGCATGTCAAATACATATATTGCCAAGTGGATATAGACCATATAGTTCAAGTATAGCTGTAGGTATAAGTACAGATATGGGCTCTGGCATACATATATGGCAATTTGAAATCAAAATGTGTCATCAGAACTTTTTACATCTGTGGATTTGGAAGAAGGAAATATTTTTTTTTTAAATGACAATATATTTTGTTTCAACCTCATAAGAACGGTATTTCTTTTAAAAAAAGTGTTTTAATTCAGTCACTTTGCATGCATTTCATCTAATTGTATTGTGTAAAGACAGTTAAAAGCAAAAGCAGGTAATTAAATGTGTCAGGAAGGTCTTCTCAACATTTCAATAATAACTTTTTCTTGTAACCCTTCTTGCAGACAATTTTAAAATGTTGATTTATTTTTCCAGTGTGAGATGAAGAGAAAAATCACAAATTATATGAACAAAACCACAGAGCTCCAATTAGCACTGAAAATGCTTTTAATATTGTTACTTACTAGCCTCACAAGGTTGATGGGAGATTTTTTTAGGTGTGGCTTCTCAAGCTCTGAAAACTGCTTGAGGAAAGGTACTCCTTTTCACAAACACCAAGTGGTATTTCTATATTGGCTTCTGCAGCTGACACAGAGGCAACTCCCATTCCAACAGAGGCAATTTGCAATCCTCATCTACACAACTGACTTGCATACACAGTTCTCCCCTTCAGGGAGTATTTTCTGTAACTGTGTGGCTTTGCCTATTTATTTTGCTAGTAAAAGGTGAGCCACATCTGTGCAATAAGCAGTAAGAATCACATCTAGAAAAAGTCGGGGCTGTTCAGGCTTTTCTCAATTCCTTCAGAATGAAAAACCTGCAGTAGTACCTATTGAGCTTTCACCTCAGGGGAGAGTCAAATGTTACAGTTTAATTTACTCCAGCATGTGAAGAGGAGAGGCATGTTTTATTAGGAATATATGGAGGGGATCAATAACCCAGCATTACCCAGCAGCAAAGGACAAAATCCCCGTCTTGCAAATCTGCCTCCCTGCATGCTTGCCTGAGTTAAGACTTCCTATAAGGATGTAATATCACGTTAATCATTCTCTTTTTGTAATAAGCAACACTTAGTTTGTGTCTCAGACAGGCCTTCTTTGTCAAATTTCAGTTGTGAATGAGTAGAAAAAAAGAAAATGTATGGATTTTTAAGATGTGCCTATATCACATGCATACATATATATATATATATCAGTTAGTAAATGTACTACAGATGAAAATATAGTGTTTAAAAACAGACAGGCAAATAAATTCGGAAATTTCTTTCTGGGTTTTTTTTTTTTCAGACTCCCATCCAGTTATGCTGGTATACCTCAGTTTGGACTCACACTGATTTTTTTAAATTCCAAACTCATGCTTGTGCCAGCTTCATCTCTTAATCACAAATTTTCTTTAGGATTAGCACAGGAGAGATTCAAAGAATAAAACCATCCTTCTTCCAATTGACTAGACAAAGAGTAAGTGCCCAACTGTGTTAGATTTGAATATATCTGCATCTTCAAGCACTCAATGCTAAGGTTTTGCTACAATGTCCACTTATTATAACGTGCCAAAACACAGACCTGCACAGATGTTCAGTGCTTTCAAGTCTGCATAATTCATTTTCAACCATTCTATAGTATAGCTGGTCATTTCATCTGAAGAGTGCTAACCAGAATCCCTGCAGCAAAATTTACTTCATTGCTTCATTTCATTTTTTGACCCATTTTTCAGGAATCTTTATTTTTTGGGGGGCGAGGGTCATTTGTTCATTTCACGTATTTGGAAAGCAGTAATTATTTCATAGGAGGAGTAGTTTTTAGTGATGGTGTTTTGACTTTCTACTCTACTTTATTGCTTATACCACTGTTCACATTTTTTTCCCTTGGGACACTGTGACACCCTATATAGAATCAAACACAGGGTGAGAACATTTGCTCCTGAAAACTCATTTGTCCTATGTATCTTCAAGAACCTGTAAGTTAGTAAAAGTTGTATACAAAGTCTGTATTGTATATCAGAATGCAATGGGGAACCTAACATCCAATAACAATGATCCAAATAGTTATAAACTTGTACATACAAAAGTCAGGTCCTTTCTTACTGTGGTTCTAAGCACATTTCAGAGGAGACGCAAAATGTGAATAAAGAAAACAACAACATGTTCCTTCTTGTGAAAAGCTATCATCTAGACTGACATTTAAGGAAAGATTTGCAAGGTGCTTACAATCTCCAGAGTATTAGATGATTAGATGGATGGATCACATTCCCTACAAGAAAAGGCTAAGAGAATTGGGATTGTTCAGCCTGGAGAAGGCTTTGGGGTGACTTAACTGCCGCCTTCCAATACCTGAAGGGAACCTACAAACAAGGAGAAGAGAGACAATTTACAGGAGAATGTAATGACAGCAAGAGGGGGAGTGGCTTTGAACGGGAAGAGTGCACGTTTGGATTGGTAATTAGAAAGAAATTCCCTACTGTGAGAGTGGGGAGGCACGGGAAAAGGTTGGCCAGAGAAGCTGTGGATGCCTCATCCCTGGCAATGTTCAAGCCAACACTGAGTGGGGCTCTGAGCAACCCGGTCCAGGGGAAGATGTCCCTGACCATGGCAGGGGGATTGGAGCTAGATGATATTTAAGGTCTATTCTAACTCGAATATTTCTGTGATTCTATGATTAGGTCATCATCCCTTGTAAAATATGCTATGTAAGCCACTTAGTTGCTAAAATAATACAAGTAAAAAAAGCACAGAGAAAATGTTGTGTGTGGAATTTCAAACACCTTCCATGACAACCCATTACCACTCTTTTCAGGAGCACACACAAATGATGAAAAGGTTTTTCTTTCTCAATGTATTGTCAAAAAATGATATAAAGGCTGATGATCGTGTTCCACACAATCCAGCAGCTCTTCAAGTGTCTCAGGGATAAGTGATAAGTTAGACGAAATATCTATTTGATCCCTTTTTATCTTTTTCAAAATAGTAGGACATCATGCATCTAACAGGATGAAAAACAGGTGTATACAATACAACCATTGCAGCACTTTGTGGGTTCAATGTTTTTAATTACTGCACCAATAGCACATTGGCTTTCAAGTTACACAGCAAAGGCAACAACAGTAATGATGACAAGTGTCTCAGGCAGGCAGGAAATTCTCTCTGCTGTGATAGGATTAGAAGGTATACGAGGAGAGTCTCGAACACTTTTGCTTAAATTCAGTTTCAAATACCAGTGTATTGAGAAAAATTGAAGGCCTTCAGTCTTGCAAGTTTCCTGGGGAAGTTTTTAGAATTTTCTACTTGAGGTAGGTTAGTTTAGGGGCTGTGGCTAAACTCCTGACAGGCCTAGTCAAAACTGACCTTTCCTACAATTCACTGTATCAAAGCTATGGGATGCATATTTAAAAAAAAAAAATAGCACTTTATAGAGAGACATTTTCTGAAAAGACAGAGGTGATGAGCTCCAAAAGATTTAAAGAGAATAAGAATAAAAAGAAACAAAGCTTCCTTCTAACAGGTTATACTGCAAAATAAGCTTTCTTCAAGATCATGTTCTTGGAGTAATTTTAAGAAACTAGAGAGCTCATCTTTGAGCAAAGTCACAAGGGGTTATACAAATATTTGTAAATAAACTGATAACTTCTTTGTGGTGAGATTTATTTACAAGTGTTGTGCCTTGGATTGGGTCTTTCTGCACTTTAAGAGGATCCCCTGCAGACCAGAGTATCTGAAGGCATGATGGATGTATTTTGCTCCTTAATCAAACCAGGGGTAGTTTGGTACAGGCTCCAAAAGAGGTAAAGGCCAGAGATCTGTGAGCCAAGGACTTCTCTAGTTCTAATCTGTTCTCTGAATTCCACAGAGGAACAGAGCAGCAAAATGAACATCAGTGCATACAAGCATGCAGCCACTGATCACACAATTATCCTATGACCAGCACACACCATTTCCCATTCTCATTCATCAAGGAACAAAGAAAGTTGTGGGTACAAGGATTGTCATGCAGACCTTATCCACCATGTGTAATTTGGCTTCATGCCTTCAAGCCCTTTATTCCATAAATATGACAGACTAAGGGAGCCTTCTTCCAGCTCTCCCTACTTGGAGTTGGCAGCATGGTGGGGTTCCATTGCACTGGGACTCTTCTCAAGGTTGCTCCTCAAGGCAGAGAGACTTCTTAACAATTGCAGTTTTTTGGTGACTGATTTTGCACATAAGCTCATAATATAGTGCTCTAAGGTTTTGTCTTGGCAACACTAATTTTGCCTTGGTACTTTTGAATCATTGTTATATCCTTTGAGCAGTACAGTAATAGAGTGAACCTTGATACTGAGCTTTGCTAAGCCACACTTTTACAGCGTCATATTTCAATAAAACCAATTGTGCTGATACCTCTGACAGTAGTTCCTTAAGCAGTTTGAATCGTCCATTTGCAACAAATTGTCTCAGTCGGCAGGATTCCTAAATCCAGCTTCGTTACACTGTAATTTACGATTGACTCTTTTGCTCTTCATATTAGTTTCTAATTCAAACATTTTTTATTTAATGTTTTCAAAATTGCAAACATTAATTCATTTTTACTAGTCCACCCCTCTGATACAGATGAAAAGTCCCAACAATGAGGATGGAAAATTAAAAAGTACTTTTTGCCAAGATGTAGACAGTAAAATGTGAACCAGAATTGACCCACGAAGACACTGTGGACTAGTAAAATATGGACAGTAAAATGTGGACTGAAATTGACCCACAAAGAAACTTGAGGCATAAGTTTTAGCTGCAGGACAAGTTCTCAGAGACAATCTGAAACACTAGGGTTACTTTTTCCTTTTTATTTGAAACTAAATCTGATGTTTGAGGTTCTCGAGCACTGTCCTGCATTGGTCATTGCTGCTCTTGAGGATGCCCTGGAGCTGCACGATGTGTCTGTGCCAGGCTGTGACCACAACCTCCCCTTCTGCAATAGCCTTGGAGGAAAGAAATAGCAGGAGACGGAGGGCTGTCCTGTGCCTGTGCCTGGGAACAGGACCACAGCTAGTAGAAACTCCAGTAATGCATCCTGAGCTTTTTATACTGGCATAAATCTTTAATGTTACGCAGTCTTACGCAATTTCATGGAGTCATTATTGTATCCACAGAGAAAGGACCAGACATCTCCTGTTGGGAGGGAGCAACACAGCAATGTGTGTGTTTCTGTCTGTCTGTCTGTCTGTCTGTATATGCAGAGTGGGTGGTTAAAAATCTGTTCATTTATTTTTTAGATTTTACTGGCAGCAAATCTGGGGACTCTTGTACATATTTGCTTGAAACTTGAAACATTCAATGGATGGTTTTATTCCTCCTTCTTAATATTGTACTTGAGAATTATATGCAGGTATTATTTTGCCTCCACACAGTGTGTTTTGTAAAATGACTAGCATTTACCACAGTTTCTTTCTTTTCTATAAATATTTGAAATACGTTTGGATTTTCCTACAAGCTAGCTTCCTAAAATTTTAGATTCTTCTTGGGGGATTCAAATGAAATTATAAGAAGCAGTAATCTCATTTCCTGTCAGATGAGACTGGAGGCTGATTTCATGTTCAGAAACAGGGCACATGCCCAGATATTCATCAGAAAGACCTACTGATATGGGCAGTGTTGCAATTTGAAGCCTTGCAACATAATTTCAGAGAGTCCTGAAGAAACGATAATGTGAATTAAATTAGCTGGACATACACTGTCAGTAGATATATATATATATATATATATATATGCTGAAAACTATGTTAACAGGTCGAAGATCCCCTTAAGGGCCGAAAATGAATAGCTTTTACAATCTCTTGGAAAAATTACATGTGATGCAAAATGTTCTTTTCTAAATCTGTTTTAGCAGTAAATTAAAGACGTTCCAAGCACTGAAGTCAAATTCATAGAGAATATAACTTCACTGACTTCAGTAGAGTTATGCTGCTGATGGTTTTAGATCAATATTTACAAGACATTTTATTGTAAAATATCTTCCTTAAAAAGATAAAAACTCTTAATTCTAATTCCAAGTATTACTGCTGTAACAGAAATCCATTAACACCCTTAGTGTGAGGAATTACCTCTCTTTTTATATTGTTTTGGGGGTAGGATGGTCAGCAGAGATTATGCTGATGAACAGATGGAGCAAGGTGCTGTTCAGGTCAGGGCAATCCTGTAAAGATGCAAATGTAGACTAGAAAATTATCTTGGGTTTTGGCTTGTTTAGAATTTCACTATGCACTCCTTAACACCACTAGTAAAAGCTTCATTCACTTTGGACCTTGAAGACCTCTGTAAGAAAAATGTTTTTGCAGAAAGACAACCAGCAGTATATAAGTGAAGGTTTTCATCACATAATCAATTTGAAGTACACTGTACAAGCAAATGAGTGATCTTTCTAGGAATATACTGAGCTCTATATTTTCTGAAATTGGTGTTTAGAAGTTCTAGAGTCAGGACTGATAAAACCGTATGCATATCCTATCTTCAGGGATCACTGAAAGAACTTTTACTCTCCAGAAATCTGCTCCATCTTAGCCTGTTTCTGCCCATGGTTTGGAATTCACACAGAACTACACTGATTCACACAAGTGAATATTTACTCCTTCAAAATTATGCTATGATTGCAAACCTTTAACCCTTACATACACAAATTTTCATGACTTTCAGCAGCATTGAAGTCTTGTTTGTACTCATACCCAGCTGCTTTATCACTCAAAGAGAATATAATCTAATCTTTATAACAAAACCATAAAGCAACTCTCAACCAGAGCAAAAAAGAAGATGATTATATTAACAGAACTGATAAAGATATTGTCAATTACTCTATCTGTGCTAGCTGAGAGTCACAGCTCTGGTGCAACCATACATGCAGAGATTGTATTGTATGTCTGTCTTATGCTACCTTAGAAAAAAAGCACATGAAAAATGAGGAGTCTAGGAAGAGAAACTGTGAAATGGAAACATTTTGAGCTTACAAATTTACTTGTACCTCCCTGACAAACAAAACTGATTTATGGAAATTGATAGTTCTGACTTTCTTATGAACAAGAGTTCATCCACATACAAGAATTCATACACAGAAATGTGCTTCAGGCACCACTATTATTACAGAGACCTGAAAATGGAATTGCTGTCCACTGTGGTGAGACAGATAGAGTTAAAGAGAGACTAATAAAGAAATAGTGCTCTTCATTCTCTCAGAGAAGTGTTACATAAAAAGTTGAGTGTTACAGATTCCTCTAGACCTCTCTGTTGGATCAAATACTTTGTCAAGTCCTTTCCATACCAGAAGAATTAATGATTTTATTCCCATAGCCAGAATTCTCTACCAATAAAACAACAAAAAATCCCTAAGAAACAAGAGAAACACTGGAAAAGAGATATATTTTGCATGCATCATTACCAGAAAATGCATAGTATATATCCATCTGTACACACCTACATCTATCCATCTAGCAAGCTGACTAAATAGCTGCCCACTTCCATGTGCCTATCACTGTAAATATCCATCTATGTAAATACCCATCAATATCTACCACAATGGAGTGCTCGTGCTATTCCCAGCCTGCTGTCCTGGCCTTGAAGGTCCAGAGCACTACACTCTCCATTCCTTCACACCCTGCCTCCCTCCCTGCTGTGGCCATCCAGTACATTTAGTGGGAAGTGAGAATGGAATGGCAAGTGATAACTGACCTTGTTCAATATGCTGTTTCCATCAATCCACTCTGTTACCTTCAGTAGAAGGGAAGTTTAAATATATATTTATTTATATTTATATATATAAGAGAATACTGAAAAAAATTGTCTCACATCTCAGCTAGGATGTGGCAAATAACAAATGAGAAAGGAACTGAAATGCAAAAATTAATGTGTTTTTATAATTTCTCATCCTCAGAAGATAATAGGAATTGACCTTGGTCAAAAACTTTCCTGCCAAGACTAAAGAAGCACCATGGTACCATGGTATGAGTACTCCTATTTTCACTTTACTGTCTAGTTCCTGATTTTTACACTGCTTTGCACTGAGGACATGCACTGACACAGAGGATCCCTCAGCACATTTTTTAGTATTTCTTTCTCTTTCACAAAAAGCAAAGACTTATCCATAAACACTTTTTTGCCTGATTTCTTAATTTAAAATTTGGTGTGAGAACCTGGAGTTCTTGTTTTTACACTGATTTTGATGGCGTACATGCAATTTTCCACAGGCATTGGGACCAAGCTTCTCCACCATCCATATGGATGGGATCAGAGATCACAACATTACTGACAGAGGAGCAAAAAATGCAAAATATGACAACCTGTGAAAACATCTGTTTCACCAGTTTGGGAAAAGATGTGCCTTTCACAGCCAGCCAAGCACTTCATATTCTGGTCTTCTTAAAAACAAAAGCATTCATATTCATATTGTTAAATTAAAAAGTCAGCTCTCAGGCAAACAATGCAGGGTCTAATGCCAGAAGATGATGTGAAACACAGTGCTTCTGAGACAATTACAGTATCAAAAATGTTCATCATGACAGTGACAGAAGGCTCTAAACTACACATGGAAAGACAAGAAAGAATTCATCACAGTCGTTACTTTTATTTAATGTCTTGGTGTGCATTAAGACCACTAGAAAAGTAAAAAGAGATCTTTCTGATTTGAGTAGGTTTCCAAAGAGACAGTTACTGGTGTTGACAGATACTAAACTGAAATACAGACAAAAAGAATTAATGCATCTAGCAAGTTCTTATCTTGATGATCCATTGCTTTTTGTCTTTTGGACATTATTAAGCATGTCTTGCTACCAACAGAAACTTCTTCTGTGGCCTGACCTGAATTTAAAGTCTCCCAGCATTTTCCTAGAAGTTAGAAGAGGACACTGAATTTTGTCTTTCCATAAGAGATGAAACTGAAGTTAGGTTACAGACAATCCCATGGCACTTTTCATAACAGCAAGGGTGTACCAATGCTAGCTCACTGGCTAAATTCCAAGCTAGATAATTATATTCTCTCTCCCAAATGTTTTCCGTGCTTTCAATTAAAGAAGTTATTAATTACTTCCTATCCTGAAAAATGATAGCAGTGTTGCTGGCCCAGCATATCTTTTGTGCTTTCTCAGTAGTATGTTTATACATCAAAGTACCTTGGAATCCTGTGCTGAAAGATATATGTGCACTTTTAATGACTTTTATTGTTTTGTCAGCCAGAGTACTCTTAGATTGCTTTTACTGTTTGTAATAAGTATTCTATATTATATATAAGTAAATAAAAACATTTTATTTTTATATTGGACAAGGCATCTAAGAAATAAAATATGCAGTCATAATTCTGATTAAAAATATATCTTCTTTAAAATAGTAAATATTGAATGATTTTAAGATGTAGTGTGGATGTAATATTAGTGCACAAACTTGCTTGTGATGAAGATATTCAGCTTACTGCATGTGAAGGGACGCTTTGGACTACAAAAATTCCAAACAGATGTTCCTGACACCATCTGAATGATCCATGTTTCAGTTCTATAATTCTGCAATACGTTTTGAGTAGGCATAACAACAACGTTCATTTTAAAATCATGAGAATTTTAACTTTTCCCTGGTCTATTTAAGCAGCTTGTTTTTATTCTCTTCCCTATGCCTTTATGTCACATGTAATAATTCCTGTTACTCCTGCATTTTCCATCTTTAAAATATCACAAATGTTACCCATCTTGGCTCAGGCATACATTAGCCTAAGCATAATCTCTCCTTATAAAGAGATTTTGAGGACTTTGAGTTCTTTTACTGTTCTCTACGGCTCCATTTAGACATCAAGGTTTCCTCTGACTTGTGAGATCTCAGCCGCAAAGATATAAAGAAACCAGTGGAACATACAGTGTCATTAATTTTGAAACCATTTTTGAAAATAATTCACGAAACACATTCTAAGGTGAAGATCTGAACACGAGAGCTGGCACACAACACTCAGTGTCATTCCTGGTAAGACAGACAGAGTCACCTGAAACTGTACTGAGGCAGAAAAACCTGCAGTGGATCATCTGGGGTAGGAATGAGGGACTGGTTCTGTAAAATTTTAAGTTCCCTATAGCAAAGTCATTGTTGGATGAGCTGACATCTTTGCTTCTGCCGACTTTAAGGAGTAATCTGCTCAGGCCACAAGGGTCTGAGGTCCTTCCTTCCTTTCATTCAAAGGACACAGCAAGTATCATTTGCCTGGCCTGCTACTCTTTTACCATAGTAAATCTTGGGGGTTTAGACCGACACCCACACATACACAACCCCCAAAAAACACTTTTTAACTTATGTGCTGCATCCAGATCTAAGATAAGGCTTCAGATTCCAGTTATAAAAAAAAATTCAAAATGAAGATGTGTCATCATAAATATTTTACAAAACTAAAGTAGCATCTAGTGGAAAACCAGCTATGCAGTGTATTTCCCGCAGGACATTTCTTATATGAGCTGCACATATAGGGCCTTCTAATTCAATTCTTCTAAATAGAATGCATAAAATCAGTTTCTACAGAAAGAATAAATGCAGTGATGTTTTAAATTAACTGCATCATGAAAAGATTCAGTGTAGATGTAATAGGCTTTGTGTTGTGTGAAACACAATTAAGTGTTTTCTGAATTACACCTGTGTAAAAATATCTATTAATTATGTGCCTGATAAATGACAATAAAACTGTTTTACAAAATTAATTCTTATTTAGCTTAGACACAATAACTGAAGAAAATATTTAACATTTTTCCTTTGAGAAGCTAAAAGGTTCATTGTTGTGGAAGGCTGTGAGTTCTGTCTGGTTCCAAATTAATTTTAGTCTTTTCTCTGGGAATATAATCAAACATTAGAGTAGTATAAAAGTGATAATAGTGAATAGATTTTTCCCATATAATGCATTAATATAACTGCTGGCTACAACATTTTCAATGTTGTAGATCTCTGTGCTGCTGCTGTTTAATTATGCAAAGGCATGCTGACAGCACAATTCTACAGCAGACATTATGAGTACATAAGATGTATTATGACACGTGCATCTATGTCATATGTGGAATAACTGTGGAATAACTTTCTGAAATGGTCCTTGTGGATAGCAAAGCCTTTTTTTTGAGACAGATATGTTTTTTTGATAAACTGAATCCATGTTTTTAAATTGCTGCCATAATAAACCACCACATGCCAATAATTTGTGACTTTCAGATTCATACAGTTGCTGTCATAGAAGAAAAGGAAATTTCTTCTCCTGCAAGGTTTCAGACTCAAACAGGTAAATATATCTCTAGGCATACCTGTGATGTGCTTTCTCCCACCATCCCACCTTCCATAGCCACCAGTGTGGATTGTGGTTGTTGCTTCCAGCTTACTCTGGGTGGTTTTGGGGGATGGATGACAACATGGTAGCCAAGGGCTGTCTGGGATGCTGACCTGAGCACTTTACTGGTGTGCAAATACACATATCATCTTACTTTATAGTAAGACAGCCCAGGGCCTGCTGAGCTCTCCTGCACATCAGCAGGCTGCATGCCAGGACCTACCTCGAGTAGGGGCTCCTCCCAAGGTCACTCCTGGGGGCTGAGAGATTCCTTGCCATAAAAAATCCTCAGATTGACAGCATGCTAGGCTTTGAAGTCATACCTAGGTGATATAAAGGATTTTCTATACACATTTATAATCCCACAGATAAAAATGTTGACCAAGTTTGGGACTAGGATTGGATCCAGCTGCACCTAGACTTCTGTCGGAGAAGTTTAGAAAGCAAGGGGAAATCTTTCTGAACCTTGTGACTCAGTAGGAGGGTCTTCCTGACCCCCAGTTTTATCTGACTTTGCCCTCTACACAGTAAATACTCAAGTGCACCTTGCCTTCGAATCTTTGCTGTCAAATCTTGTCAGACCACTGTTTGGTATGAATAAGGCATATTTTTGCTTTTCTTGTACAACTGATGTATCACTCCATTCAACAAGATCATAAGAGGCAGCATAGGCAGCTACTTTGGCACATGCAAAAGAAATTCTATCTGTGCCTGATGAAGGGAAGTCTGCAAAGCAACAGTCACATTTTTATCAATACCAGGAAGCTGTAAAGCAAGCAGAGAGAAGAAAAGGAGTATTAGCTTCTTAGAACATTGCATTAAGCTCACGTGGACTTGTCAGATATTGTTAAAATGTCGCAATAGCCTTAGTGGTAATCCTACTGTACTTCATCCTATGTAAAAAAGCTGCAAGAAAGCAACTTTTCAAGTAGTACCCTACAACCTAATATATGTTACTGAGTAATTTTCACACTTCACAGTAGATCTTTAGGCAGAGACATTGGTGGAGTTTTGTGTTAATGAAGTATTTTTAATTAATCAAACACACTGTCTGTATCTGACCAGAGAAACTGTAGATTCCCTCATCCCCAGAAGTGTTCAAGGCCAGGTTGGACAGAACTCTGAGCAACCTGGTCCAGGGGAAGGTCTCCCTGCCCATGGCATGGCTGGTTGGAATTGGGTGATTGTAAAGGTTCCTTAAAAGCCAGATTCTGTATTTTATGTCACCTACCACGTGTGTCTGTGTGAATTTCCCTGTGCAAGCCCAGGAAAAGTATTGGATCTATTTTAGGGCATTTGAAATATTTCAGATAAACAATTTTGACATAACTTCAATGTTTATATAATATTTGCTGTTATTACCTATGAAATCTTTGGGAATATTTCCAAAAGGGTGGATTACTCTTCTGTCAATGACTGACTGTCAAATGGGAAGTATAATTTCTCCATGAAGGATCCCAATTTTGTGACACAGAGAAGCTCTAAGAAAAATATGGGGTTTGAGACAAGAAGCAAGAAGCCATAGAGAATTCAAACTGCAAAATTCTTCACACTTCTCCATTGTAAAAACCAGTAATATTTAAAAGAACACACCCGACTCTTCTCATGCAGAAGGCAAACGTCTCAGATTTTTTCATGGGCTGGATGTTCAGGAGATGCCATGGTTTCTTAAATAAACAGCTTTAAGTATTAGTAAATAGCCCCTAAATTGTTAGAAAATGCTGCTCCATTTCTGGAGTGTTGAAACATTCTCAACATGTTGCGTGGAGAATTTCAGCCAAGACTCTTTCTAAACTTGATCAATTCATTAAATTTTGAGTTGCCCAGCTACTGTGTCTTTGAAGGTAATGATTTGTAATGTGAAGTATCTGAACTGCCAGCCTACCTATCACACAGCAACATTTGAAGGATAAAAAAATAGTCTCTTTACAGTCTAGAGGAATCCACCAACTTTATGTGCTGTATATAAACAATATCTTCTTTCTCTGGCATGTGAATAAGATATATACAGCAGTTTAGAAAACCACTTGAGAGCTGAAGAAGCAAATTATGTCGAGATGTTCTGAACACACTGAAGGAAATCTTAGATGCCAAGAGGCAGGGTGGTCAGCACATTTCTGTGTGGCTTCCTGTGAGTCATGCAAACACCAGTGTAGGCAATTTACATCACAAGAAAAAACATTCTTAAATAAAGAACATTCCCTGCTTGTGACCTGGAGAATTGGATGTGAGCAGTTACTCACATTACTGTGCTCTGCTGACAGAAATGATACATGGAATTTGAGGATGAAACCTCAGATTAATCTCTCTCTTTTACACCCAAGATTTGGAGTGAAAATGATGTGGTTTTTTTCTGCAATAACCTTATTTTGACCATGACACCCCAGTCCTGTTTTCTTCTACATGCTTTGACTTCTTGCTGTGGTTCATATGCACAAAGCCTTTAATACTATTCTGGGTGTGAGATTGTTACATTGTGTTCCAAATTGTTAAAGAAATGTGGACTATTGCCAAAGCAATAACCCAAAAACAATGCTGGACCATATTGAAACTGCTTCAGTCTGCAAAGCTTGATTAAAGGAGACAGGGCAAAGGTCCCTAAGTGTGCTGTTTCAAATAGTTTTTGCCATGATTTGTTGAACTTAGGCTAGCCCTGAAAAGAAAATTCTCATCAGATTCAAAATAAGCCTCATTAACCGTGAGGTTACAACATCTGGGGCAGATTAGTTTTGGGTTGTTTTAAATAGTGCTGATCAAGGTTAACTGGGAGCCTGCAATTTAAATCTCTTAGTTCAACCTCTGGCAAATCATTCTCAATGTGCACACTACTCTATATTTGAGAAACCAGGTTTGCAGAGAGGAGGTGCCTGTGAAAATCCATGATAACCTTGTGAAAAGACTGTGTACCAAACTGGTGCCTTTTGTCCTCACAATTTATTCCCAAGAACACCAATGTAGCTAAGCTTTTTTTTAGAGAAGCATGAGTTTTACTTGCATATAGCATTCAATTGACTGTACCACTTCTGTGAGTAATCCAAAGTGTGTATATTTGAATATTCAAAATTATAATATGTTTAATAATATTTTTATGAATATAAGCATTCATAAAAATATTACAGTTTAGTCTGGAGGTTTCAGTGTAACTTCAGTCCCATTCCCTTAAGAACTAGGGTAAAAATATAGGAAGAGATAGACCACGAAGTTTCTATGAGTAATTGAGAATTAGAAGAGGAAACTCTTTAACAAACATACAAATGAGCAACTTCAGCAGAATAATGCCTTTAAAAGTTTTAGAAATGGATTGGCTCAACCTGACCAATTATCCTGCTCTGACTAAAGCCACCAGAGCCGCTACTGAGGCTGAGAACATAAGCCTGTAAGATGTGTCCTGCCTATTCCCTTTTATTCAGTCATTAAACTAATTGACCTGATTCTTTTCCGAACCTGACAATATTCCCTGCTTCCACAAGTTTCTGTGCTGGAAAATTCCATCAGCCCATTAGCCACCATGAAAAAAGACAGTAATTAAAGATGGATGGATGGATGGATGGATGGATGGATGGATGGATGGATGGATGGATGGATGGATGGATGGATGGATGGAAGACAAAAGATAGAAATACACTTTCTACCTATTACTACATTTTATGTGTTTGAAATAAATCTTCATCAGGTCTCTTTTAGTTGTAAGTTGGTGGCACTTGTTCTAGCCACTCTGTATTCAACACAGCAGCCCTTCATGACTGTGAACTCAGTCATAGCCTTCCTTGCCCTCCTGGTCTCCAGACTTTTGAAGGATCCCAGGATTTTAGGCTCTCTTTGTAAGGTTTCTTTGTTCTCTTGGTTATTTTCATTTCCCCTATCTATAGTTTCTGATTTCGCTAGAATAAAACACAGCACTAATAGCATAGTCATGTTAAGAATTTATATTAAATAAATGTATATTAAATTACATTTTCCACCTGCTTCTTGATATCTGATGGTATATACTATTTCTTAAATATTATTGCCCACTGAGACAATAGTTTTTATGACATGTTGGGGACAATTAAAATTCTTCTAACCTGTAACTCTCAATTTGAAGACTAGCACCAGAGAGTTGCATTTATCAGTGGTATAAATATTTGTTGGATTCTATATGTATGTCATTTGTCATAAGATGCACTAAACCAGTTTATAGTAATGATACAATTTGTATAATGAGCAAGATAATCTGAGGTGAATAAAATAATCTAACTTCAAGAAGTTTTCCTTCATAGGATTACATCTTTCCTTTTTAATTATGGCTAAGTGTTCCTAGTTGTGTCCATTTAGGAATAGCAACACCAGCCATTATGTGAGAGTTGAGCTGAGGAACAGGTAGCTCAGTAATGGTTAAACAACTCAGGAAAATACTCAACTACAGAAAATGCTGGAGCACAGGAATGTCAAAAAGGAGTTAACTGCAATGTAAAACTTCCCTGCTTCTAATACCATAAAGAATTTGGAACTTCTGTGCCTATTGTCAGAGCACTGGGACCAAGATGATGACACAAAAGACATTTGGAAGTGCCTGGGATCAGAAAATGACAAAACTAATTCTGCCACTGAGTTTTGCAGCACCAAAGATCGACTTGTTTGACTTTTACTTCTGCAAAGGGCGTATGTCCAAAAATTTTTTCACATCTCAATATCCATCTTTTTGCTTACAATGTAGAGGACTTCACCACCAACAAAAGCTTCCATTGCTATCCAGCAAGCTTAATGAAACTCTGCTAGACCTGAGTAAATACCCTTTATAAATAATTTAGCCCTTAAATATAAACTCATTCTATTCTCTGCAGTGAACTGCCTGGTCTAGTAACCATCATCATCTTCAAAAATCCCATATAATGTGAAAAATTTTGAATTGGATTCACTGCCTGCAGCCATTATAATAATAAAATCCTATTTCTCTGTTTTGAAGCCAAGCAAATATATTTCTCCTAGGTAAAGGCATTGAAATTCAATGAAGAGACAGGTAATAGATTAGTGAATTTTCTAAGGTAATAACTACAATTCTCTTTAAAGGTCATCAATAGATGAGAAATTATTATCCTCTGTTAATGTTACTTGTAATGTTCTGATTGGGTTCCACTGCAAGTGAAAAGGAAACCTCAGTTGCCACTCATTCTTTTATTAAAGGGAAAACAAATTAGGCCAGGACTAAGCATTAACAGTGAAAAATGCTCTCTGTTGTGCTGGAGTCTTTTAAAATAAAAGGCAACCACAGAGAGAGTAACTATTTTGTTTTCAAATTTCAGAACTAGACTCTAATTTGATTGATTGTTCGTTCATGTGAAGCAGTAAAAAAGAAACCTGACTCTGAAATTGTGCTCATTCAAACTGTACTCCTAAACTCTTTGTTGTCTCACAAGAGGTTGTAAGATCAAGCAATAAAGAGCAGCAGGAAGTTATGCCTCTGCGTAGAAGAGGATATATTTATTCTAAAAAGTACACAATAATCACAAAAACATTAAAAAATTAATAATGTTTTTTTATTTTTCTGTGGCAGTCTTTTTATTTGCTAATTTATAAATATTTGCATAAACTATTAATGAAGTTAGATAAAATGGCAAGTGTCATACGGACAAATAACTATTCTGTGATCTATTAGATCTATGACAACAACAGAAAATGAATCTGTATCAGTTCCTTTTTTCATCATGGAGACAACACTTTTTCTTCAAAAGCTGAAAGATACCTAAAGGTTGTTCAGGCACCATGGGAATTTTCAAGCCTCTTAAGTTTAATATCTTAAATTAGAAGGAATTAGATGTCTCTGGAGAGCATTTTGCATCACCCATGTGTTATCACTCCAATGGTATGATATGTTATCACTTAGAATTCTAGAGCCAGACTCAGACTGCCCAAACCAGAGGTGTTTCCTTTTTTATTTAATAGATGTTGATGTATTTTTTTTTCATGTATTTAGCCAGATTTTGAAATCATTATATTTCAATGGAAAAGGAATATCAAGTGGCTTAGGAATAAGAGCTATTTAAACTTTGTGGAACTTTACAAGTCCCATGAAGTCTTCAGGTAATGAGTTACGATCAGGTACTATTTGTACTACTACTGGTGGCAAATAACTTAGACCAAAATAAAGGCATTCTTGGAGGCACAAAGGAGGATGGAATATATTTCTAATAAATTACCAAGATTATATGAAAAACAGAGAAAACTTAGATTGGCTTCAGGATCCTTTCAATACCTAAACATGTATACATACAATACATTTCATAGTATTAATATGAATGTCTGCTGCACAGCTTCATTTCTTAATCTAATATATCTTGCTCACTGTAATGCTCCTTGCTTTTTCCCCCATCAAATATGCATTTATTGAATTATTTACATACAAACTGAGTAATATTCACATGCATAGATGATGTGGGGAGAAATTCAGGCCTCAACTGTTCGAATGTATGTTTGAAATAAAAGTGTTACAAAAGACAAAAACATCAACCCTGTGGTGAATACAAATCCCTGACACAGCCACGTAGCAGCCACTATGAGGAAAACTAACTCCCCCAGCCCAAACCACCACAACATTTTTCTGTAATAAAGTTTCTTTGATTGTTTAACCATTTTTTATACCTTGGCTTAAGCAATTGTCAAGTTTAAGCAAAAATATAAAACTGCTTATTGTGACATTTGGTTAATTAGGGCCTTCAAGGGCTCACTGCACTTAATAGAGCAAGAGAAGGACTGGTGCCATTTTCATTTTACATTCCAAATCCAGATAGACCTCAAGAACATTTGGTACTTCATAACCCAGCAGGATCAGCAGCCTCAGTGATAAGCTGCCACTTACTTAGGGAAGAGTTTAGTGCAGGGATCTCAATGGGAGGAGTAAAGGTCCCTTTCCTTGTATATGGCACTTGTAGGTCAACAGTCTTCCCTACCCAAAATGACTGAAAATCCCTTGCCATTACTCTAGCTACATGTCCTTTGTCTGTACAACCCACTCACACATATTTTGTTTTCATTTTTTAAAGGATGCATATGTTAATGCAGAAGGATCATTGCCTTTTCTCCCACCATTTTCAGCATCAAACTGGTGCTGAGTAACCTTTAGATCACATGAATTACTAAGGCTTGGTCCAGCTGGAAAGAACAATGTGATCCAGCAAGCCAAAGATGACAGAAAACATTTCTTCCTGCTATTTTTTACCCATCTTGGAACACTGATGAAACTAACATGACTTTGTGATTGCAACCTGGCACCTGAAGTTTTACAGAATATCCTTGAAATGTCTTTTCATGTAAGAAAAAATATTTCAGACTTCTTTGTGCATGGAAAGACCAGGTCAGCTGGTCTTTTGGTTTTATTATTTCTTTTATTTTTCTCTCTTTTTATTTTCTTTTTTTTTTAACAATTTGACATCTGCATGACAGAAGATCTCTTCTTACTTCTAGATACATAAAGCTGGGTGTTATCTGCACCTGACTTCTGCACATAGCAGGAGATCCAATTATCTGAAATGGTATCTCAGCAGGAAAGATGGACTAGGATAGCTTTAAGATGTTCCAGGCTTTGAAAAGGCTTTGAATAACTTATGTAATTTAAATATCCCTGCAGCATTTATATTACAGATTTTTGGAGTCCCTTGTCACTAAATCCATTTAGTATACTGGAAAGCTGTCGGGCAAAAGGAAACTACTCTGCCCAGGAACAAGGAATGCAAAGAGTAGCAATGAAGAAGTTCAAGGAACCACAGTTCCTTGCACAAATTTTCTTAATTCTGTGTTTTCCAGCCTTGACAGAGTCCCATTTAAAGTTATGCTGCTGGTGCTACCATATAATCTCTCTAAAACAAAACAGTTATTTGCATCCTTAAAGTAAACCTAAAATAAAAAAGTATCAACTCTGCTGATCTTTTTCAGAAATATATAAACTTCTTGGATGCTAGCTCTGAGTTGAAAATAAGTACAACATACTTCCAGCATATTTAAGCTACTGCTTGAAACATTTAATACCCAGGAGGATTATTTTTTTCTTCTCCATAGAATATTACAGCCTAAAATCTGTCAATATGTCAAAATTTGTACCCTGAAGCAGATGTTCTGTTGTGTAAAAGAAATTTTCCTTTTCCTGGTTATATATGAAGAAAATTTTATGTATAGAACTGATATGGTCAGAATTAAAACAGCCACAATGGCATTATATGCATATAAATTTTTTTAAGTCTAACATGTTTATGCACAGTCTGTATGAACTAGTTTGTAAAGTGTACTCTGTAAAAGCCCACTCTGCAAGGAACATGAAAAACATCTTTATTTTCTTCCAACTCTACTAATGTGACTTTAGTAAGACCACATTTCATTGTTAGGATGCATTTTCATCCCTCATTCTTTTTCTGAATTTATGGGGGTTTTTTGTTTTGTTTTGTTTCTAGTATCGATGGAAGGAGAGAGGAGAAGCACATCATACATTAGCTGTTCTATGAGATTAGTCCTCATGCAGAGCATGACCTAAATATGCTTTGTAAATAAGGCAATGCATTTCTTATCATTCAGCATGTTAAACAGTTTAGCCAAGGTTGGAAACATTTCACTATAACCTCCTGTTTTGTTGGAAGAGGGGAAAGGTGAACCTAATTCTCTCTTATTTGAGAGAACTTTTAATGCATAACTTCAGACATTATTATCATCAGTAGGTAAGTTTGCTTGTATTTTTATACCTCTTGCATAGATATAATGCATACAATGGTGAAAGTGAGAAACATTCCTCCCCAGCATCCTTTTCCCACATTTCTGTGACTTAGGCTGCAGGCATACTTCCTTTTCTGATTCTTGCTGTGCCAGCTGGAGATATTATACACTTTCCTCCACCACAAGCTATTCATCACTCTCTATAAATGGGTTCTGTCCTTCAGGCACAGTCACTCAAGTTAGCCCAAAGCACTTTCATATGGTGTTTATCCTAACCTGTCTGGCTGCCTGAAATACTCATTTTATTTCTTTTTTCTTAAGTAGAACCGGGAGCAATCTCTGCAGCTGATGCAACTGTTTGCAGAAGGAATCTCCATCTAACAGAGATAGCAATAAAATAACCACTTCAGGATTTGTAAATATGTCCTCTAATAAATAAAAATCTCTCTTATTTATTATTATTATTATTATTATTATTATTACACATATTATGGTTGCACTAGATAATTTTTCTTCTAATTACAACTCTTACTTTCTGTTTCTAAGAGAAGATTGCTAAAGTACTGTGAATGCTTGACAGAACTCATATCTCTTGGCTATTAAAATGATCATAACTTCAATCACTTGGCAAAAATATTAATGTTTTCAAAATATTGTGCATTTTATTGTACTGCTGATTAGGGAAAAATAATGCTTTCCATTTTGGTTTTCTGCAGGATCTAGTCTCATTACATTGGGACATTCCATTTTTGCAGCTGGAATCCCAAGATACTGTACTCTGAGGACATGGAGGGGAAAATCAGCTTTTGAAATGTAAACTGATCTGAGATGAAGAACAATGGCAGCTATGAAGAGCCTCATAATGTCATTTTTCACAGTCACTTATCTTAGAATCAAAGATGCTAACGAGAGGCTTTCACATAACTGAAATCTAAGGGAAGGGCTGCCAGCAGTTTTTTGTACTTATTCTGGCTGAAATGGAAGATTCCCTTTGGGCCAGAGCTGATGTCATTAACATTGTACTTCCTAAAGAAGGGCACAGAATTTCAGTATTAATTAGTGTGTCATTGATCCAAATGTTTAACTTCTAGCTGTAGTTAAAAGCTAACATATTTACAAAGTTGGGGTTTTTTTACCTTCAGTATGCAGTTTATGTGGCATTGGCAGATGCATTGATTAGAACAAACTAAAGGCTTCAAAGCATCCTTTCCCATGAGGATAATTGAAAAGTCTAGTGACTTATTCTGCAGATGGTACAGACAGACACAATAAGCCATTTCAAATACACCTGCATGCATGGTAAATTACTCATAAACATTTTTACCATCAAAATTCATAAACATTTTATACATGAAAATTAAAAACTCTGAGAAAGCAGGCCCATGTTGGGCAATATGGCAGACGTGGCTAAGAAGTGAAATGGGTGGTTATGCATAAGAGTAACACAACAAGTTGAGAATACAACTCAACAGTTCAGTGCAAACACTGAACTGAATATTATCTGACAAATGCATTATTCAGCAACTATTTCAAAGCCATCACCCTGACCATCTGGATGTTAAAACACAGAGGTGAAAACAGAGTAAGTACATTACTATCCAAGGGCTTTTCTAAACACAAATTCCAGAATGCATTTTCATATCTTTTTACTGAAATTCCTCCATTAAAAAGAAAAACCAAACAAGCAATCTTTGTCTGGGAAGAATACAGCAATACAGATTTCACTGATCCACTGTGAAAATAAAAATTCCCATTGAATTCTCTTCCATATTGTCAAGTTCTCTGAATACTATCCCTTATCCACAACAAGCATGATAAGAAATTTCAAGTTTTCTTCTTCTGAATTGTCAAAAGTACTGAAAGTTCTCAAGTAAGGTAAGTTCTCTTTGATTTTGATTTTGCCTGCTAAGGTACCATCTGTGCTGAGTGAATAACACAATTTTCTCTCAAGGTTGTATTGCATGCAATTGCCAATGAATGTTAGAGCTCTGCAGGGTGGGTTTCACTATCAAACAGGGTCTTATTGCTCTGTACTGGTGCAGAAGTCATTTTCTTCTTTCTGCAGCCACATCCTCGCTGTGTACTTTACCTCTACAAGCCTACACTGATACCAGAAAAGTGAAAATAATTTGGTTCACCATCCCACCATTCCAAGACCACACTTGGCTCTATCAGTCACAAAGATTGCGAGACATGGGTGACAACGCTACAGCAACTTGCCTCATGACCATTCACTTAACATGGGTTAAAACACCAGGAATTTCTTCTGACCTTGGCGGCAGCCATGCCAAAGGCTATGACTGCAATATTTTTTCTGAGATCATGTGAGTGTTACTTTTTTTTGCAAAGCCATAAGTTTGGATTTCCATCTTAAACACCAGAGAGCTCTAAGTTTCTTCTTTACCAAATAATTCCATTAAAAATCCACCTTTCACTGATGTGATTATGTCAAAATAAGTTAAATTTTTCTGCCACTAGAGTCAGATGATTATAAAATCAAGTCTTTTCCAAAACCTAGACCTTCAAGCTCTGGGGCACAAAAAATATATAAAATTTTCTTCTACTCACTGTACTAAAATTATGTGCCTTTCAATTTAAATTACATTAATTATAAACTTCAACATTGAAAACTTAAAAAAAAAACCCCAAATATCTGCTGCCTGCAGAGAAAAGAAACCATAATGACTTAGAGTTTACTAGAGTCTGAGTAATAATAATTTCAAGGTCATGGACTGACAGATCAGCAGAAAAAAAAAAAAAGGACTGTTAAATGTCAGACAGATTAAATCACCTTATTCTCAGGATTTGTTGATATCATGTTAACTACAGGCATTTGTTTAAATAGCTTGAAAAGAGTGATAATATTGATTTGTCTTTATGGGTACTTGTTTTGAGATTAACTCTTGTCTAGATTTCTTTGAATTGCCCTCATTCAAAAATGGCCCACAATGGGAAGAGAAAGGTGGCAGCTAATTAAATGGTATTTATTCCAAATAGAAGTTGCCCCAAGAAAACACACCCTTAAACCAGAGGGTATTTAATAACTGCACCTGTTTTCATCCCAGGGAAATGAGACACTGTCTGAGCAGTACCAACCTTTGGTGAGAAAGTTAGGTCATCTGGAGCTTAGTCTTGCCTCTATTGCTTAAAATTCAACTGCAACATTTGTGCATTATAAGGCTTTACTGAGACATATAAAATCAATCCAGTGAAAATACTGCTTTAAATTCCATGCTCTATACACAGATTCGGGGAAAAAAATAGTATATACTACTAGAGCAAAGCTGTTCATTCCCCCTTCATTCAGAGACACAGATTGGGAGACCAAAGCTGGACCATTTGTGATACTGCCACCATCCTTTAGCTTAAATTCCTACTTCCTCCCTCATTTTTCCTGAAAAAAAATGTAGCTAGAATTATATACACAAATCCTTACCAGAGTCTTGTACAAAATAAGTAGTATGCAGTTCTGTGCCAGACATCATTTCTGATATTCCCAAGTACAAAATTAATCTTCTCTTACAGCTACATCATGCTGCTTGCTCAGGGACACTCTGTGACTGATTCATATCCCTATATCTTTCTTCCATTCTGTCACTTTTGGCTGATCAGCTCCCAGGTTATAGCAGAAATTCCATTTCCTCCTCACCATATGATCTTTCACTTTAGTACTATTGTATTTGATCCCATTTGCACTACTGCACTTCTTAAGGTCATGCAGTTCTTCTTTTTCATCTCACATTTTTCCATTACTTGTTCTCCATCCTCACTGCAACACTGTCCTTGTATTTGGCAGTATATTTCTCACGAGACAGTCCCTTTGTGACAGGCAAGAAAAAAGAGAGGGGACAAGGAGCAATACAAGGGGGATTGTTCCACTTTCTTTCTTTCATCCCTGTGAAACTCCTGCCAGTCCTGGGCTGCTGAGATCCTCCAAGGCTGTGCCCAGATGGTCTGCTGCACCTAATGCTTGATTGCTGTTGGGAAGAGCTGGTCAAAGCCAAGGACCTTGCTATACACCATCCCTGTCACTCACAGCAAGCACAGAGTGAGGTTTATCAGCTCCAGCAAAACTCCCCATGTTCCTTTTAGGAAAAACCTTACCCTGTCCTGTTTGGTTACACAGAGAAATGAAAGGGAGGACTGAGGGCAAGGAAATGCCATGATATTTAACAGCACAGGCCTGAATATAGAGTAATTTCCTTCACTTTAACTTCTGTCAATCACAAACTCATTAACTGGGTTTATAAAGACAGAGCAATATGTCTTCCTGGAACTGGAAGGATATGTTAATGTAGAGAGAAGCTTCTGTTTTAAGTCATCTAGAAGTATGGTTTTGATGAGTAAGAAGACCTGTCAAGGAATGAGTATCTGATTCTTTACAACAGGACAGTAAATTTTTATTTTTTTTTAGGGAAGGTTTGGGGCTTTTTTGGTTGGTTGGTTGCTTAGTTTGGTTTTTTTTTTTTTTTTTTTTTTATTAGACCTTTCACTGTTCATAAAATATCTTGGTAAATATTAAGAGATGTAAAGTCTGTTTTGTGAAAATGGGTGTCAGAAATTCTGCTTCTGAAAGTATGCTGTTGTTCATGATTTTTTAAAATCTCATTTTTCACTGCGAGGTACAAATATTTAGCCATGTTTTCTAAGCTTTGTCAGATCACTCTTGAGCATTGGCTAATCAATTGTTCACATCCAAAATATAAGCTCTTAAGGATGATTTCAGATTTCTTTTTCACATCAACATTGCAATATCTATGAGTTGTCTACTGACACAAAGAATGTCCTGCAATCTTGTACCCCAAGAAAATTCCTTGTCACATTTAGGAAAATCTAATGTATTCCCAGTGCACCTTCCCTTTCAGCCTGACATTTACACAAAGTACATGTTTGTTGTATGTATGGTGTATTCATATAATTGTGTATGCCATTAAGATGTTGTTCATAACATCTACATATATCTACACAACACATGCAAAGAAAAATATGTGAGGAAAATATTGGACATCACAGGAAGTTCCACATTATATTCCATAGGTTATCTTGGTAGTTTGTTGTCATAACTGTCCCTGTGGACATTTAAAAAGTTTTTTGTGCCTGTTTTAAGAGTTTATCTTTGTCAGCAGTGCAGTGATCTATTACATTCACCACTATCTCTCCACTTTGTTAACTGTTTCAAACAACTCTGCATGATAACTGAGTCACACTTTTCCTTAGAGGAGCAGGATTGGCATGATTATATCAGGTTACACTTACTTACCTTACTCTTTAATTAGGCTTTTCAGGGCATTCCCCTGAGCAAAATTACAATTTGCCAAAGTGTAATTTGCAGGATTTTCCCTGGGTCCTGTTTCAATCAGAGGAAGCAAATAAGTGGCTTTCCTATTTAAAGCACAGTTAGCATTTTAAGGAAAAATTTCTTTTCATTAACTCTGCTATTTCACACTTACTTCAGGCCTCTCAAATGAATATTCTGCTGTCCTAGTTGCTGAGCTGCTCCATAACTTCCTCCTCTGAGACTTCAATCTCTGTCAAGACCATGCTGTTATTTCCATTTAAAAAGTGTCCTTGGAATAGGAATTTCCCCAATGGCTTCTACAACAGGGACTGAAAGAATTTTTTTCTTGGGCTGCTGAGATACTTCACTCACTTTTTTAATTGCTCACCATGTCACGATTCCTCTTGGTGATGTAGAGGTGTCTTCAGCCAGGCATACAGATTCCTTGCTCCTAATGTGTTTTAAGTGGATGCCACTCTTTCCTTCCCATCCTTAACTCTGCATCTCTGACTTAATTATAGGAACATAGAATCATTTAGGTTGGAAAATGTCTCTAAGATCATGAAATGCAACCATTAACCCAGCACTGCCATGTTCAGCACTAAACAGTGTCCACAAGGGATCCAAGGGCCTCATCCACGTTTGTTCAACGTTTGCAAGGGATGGTGATTCCACCACTTTCCTGAGTAGCCTGGTTCAAGGCCCAAATACCCTTTCAGTGAGGAAATATTTTCCAATATCCAATCTAAACCTCCCATAGAGCAACTTGAGGCCATTTCCTCTTCTCCTATCACTCATTACCTGGGAGAATGGTCCCCTCCTCATTACAACCTCCTTTCAAGCTAAACCAAATGAGCCCTGGGGAGCACCACCAGCTGCCAGCCTGACTGGATTGAACTCCAATTCAATCATTCTCTGGGCCCAGCCATCCAGCCAGTTTCTAACCCAGTGAACAGTTCACCTGTCCAAGCCATGAGCAGCCAGCTTCTCCAGGAGGATGCTGTGGGAAATGCTGTCAAAGGCTTTACTAAAGCCAAGGTAGACAACATCCACAGCCTTTCCCTCATTCACTAAACAGGTCACCTTGTCATAGGAGATCAGGTTGGTCAAGCAGGACCTCCCTTTCCCAAACCCATGCTGGCTGGGCCTGATCCCCTGGTTCCCTGCACATCCTGTGTGAACACACCGAGGACAATCTGCTCCATGACCTTCCCTGGCACTGAGGTCTGGCTGACAGACCTGTAGTTCCCTGGATCCTCCTTCCAAATAATCACTCAATCATTGCAGATGTAGCAGACAGCTACAGTGTGACCCTAAAGGAATAGCTGTCCATGCAGACCTGCTGAGCCTGATTATCCACAGAGGTCTTAAAACTTCCTCCAAAATAAGGATTTATGCTAAGGCAAATATTATGTACTTGTTAACCAAAGGACTCAGAAAGGGGCTCTAATGTGACATAATGCATACTAAATTTATATTTTTAGAACATTTTTATTACATCAATGCATAACCATTCAGACACCTTATTTAATAGGATATTTTCAATAAAGGTCTCAGAAAAAAAAAATGAGTAGAGAGCTCAGAATTTGACTCAGTGGTTGAAATTTATATAAAACTCTGTTGCTGACAACCAAAACCTGGAGAGATAACATAATACAGAGCAGTGCAGCCATTACTCTGAATTTATCTGTACATTCCAGGAGAATATGTCATGAAAATAGTTTCGTTTCACGTCCATAAAACCAAATCAAATTTTCTCTGGGATGTTTTTTTTCTTTTTTTCCTTTTTTTTTGTTTTTGTTTGTTTGTTTGTTTGTTTTAGCTTTATGTTTTACACAGTAGTCCTGGAAAAAAATTATTAATACTGTAAATATTGGGGAAATGCTGTCTCCCTATTAAACTGGTAATTAAACCTCATAGCTAATAGGTGCTCACAGTCTCCAAACCAGTCCAATCATCACATAAAATGAAAAGGTCAATATTTAAAACATAACCAAGGATGGAGTTTTCCTTCATGTATCTAGATAGTAATAAGTATCAAGTTCCTTTTCTTCCATTTAAGTAATTATTAGACACAGAATAATTGGATTATTGCAACACAGAGTACATGGAATTAAATCTTTAACTGGTTTGGAGGATTTAAATGTCATTTTAAGGAGTGCTTTCAAAGAAGGAGACAGAAGGATCCTTCAAGGTTGTTTGAGATATGTGTAAGGTTTTTCTAAGAGCTTCAGCATTTTTTTATACGCCTAATAAAATGGGCATATCTTTCATTTCCACTATTCAAAATTATATGTAAATCATGCCCCAATTAGTTGTTCAGAATTTCCCTTACAATAGGAATGCCTCTTGTGAATAATTGCTCAATTGCATTGGACAATGAAAAATCATGTTGAAGGTATTGTAGAACTTCCATAATTTTTGGGGGGAAAAAGGAACTTCAGAGAAGGGATGAATAGATATACTATTGATGGTTCCTTTAACATTCCAAAACCAAGTTGTTTCTGCCCTTAGATAACAATACATTAATGGATTTCCACAATTCACCATCATCCATTAAAATGTGGTTTTATGCAGAAGTTGGGCTGTGGCACTGTGAGTTCAAGTGCTTTACTCCTGAAATGGTGCCCTTATACACTATCACCTAAAAACATGACAAAAGTAAAAAAGTCATATGAAGTGTCTAATGTGACTTGGGAAGGTACCTACACTTACCAGCACCATTTAGTAGTGTTACAGCACTGCAGGCAAAAGCCCAAGAAATACAGTTTGCAAACTGATAGCCTGTATGTGTGTACCTTTGCATATGCACAAAGTATACTCTAAAGCATCCAATCCTGTGTGCTGTCCACCCTTAACCAAGTCTCCACTGTACTAAAAACCCTGCAGACACAATCTGGATCATTTTAAATTTCTCCGTATCTCTTAGCCAAATGCAGGCATGCAAGGATCAAAATTAAATCTGTTGCAATTGTGAAATGTAATTCAAATTTCAGTCATATGAAGGGGAAGAAAATATATTGTCTGTCTTGTAGTATGGCATAAAGGAGAGCAATAATTTCAGAAGAGAAAGAAATATGGGTATTTCAGTGAGTTATTGAGGCAGGTGTTATTAACTTCACGTGAAGTGAAGCCACAGCTTTCAGGACTGCTCTGGCATGTCTGTGGAATGTTTTTTTGCATTGTGTAGTTATCAGCACTATTTCTCTAAACTACACACTTTTAATAAACACTAATGATTTGCCTCTTCGTTGTCATTACAGTCAGAAAAAATACATTCTCCTATAATTTAGAATTTTATTGATTATAATGCACCTACACAGCTGTGTCAAATGTAGGTCAATCATAAAAACTTTTATCCAGCAATTTTTAACGCAGGGAAACTTTGCATACAAATTATTATGTGACAGACAATAATTACAAACCCATGGCAGATAGCAGGGTGAGGAAAATTCCCAGAATGATTACAGGTGAAAATAAAGAGTGGGTAGGTTTAAGGAGAACTCTTTTGTATGCTTTTGTCAAGAAAATATATGAACTTTATTTTTGTAAAGGAATTTTCACAAAAAAGCTCCTCTTTCTGGTTTTGTTCAAGTGAAAGCCTAATGAGTAACCTATGTGAAGCTGTTAACTGAGAAAGGCACTGATGCTTTGGGAAGTTCTCCTGGTGTACTGCCACGAGCTGTGGTGACTGCTTCTTTTGAAGCTTCTGGAAGTCTTTATCCCTAGATATTTTTAGTCCTGGATTGGTCCAGTCTCTGGCTGCTGCTATTGTTCATCCCACAATAACAACAATAGCACTTGGCAGTGACATGTGATGTTAAGGTGTTTTACTGCTGCTATACATACTTCAATTAATTTTCAAAACAGCCTTTTAAGTATTATTAGCTACTTTTTTTTCTTTTTTTCAAAATAAGAAGATGAGATACAGCACACTGAAGTCACACATACAAAGCTGATTGTCAGCTAAGTACTAAAACTCTCCTGTTGCTGGCTCTCTATTGGGCTTTGTTTAGGCTGCAAGACCCGGTTTGTTACACTTGCAAAAACTTTTGTGCAGAGATTCACTTTTTCTTAGAATTCTCACTTGGAAATTTGCTGTGGGAGGTACTGCAGAGAATTCAACACTGAATTTTCAGGGTTTAAAAGTTCCTCATCCAAATGTCAAACTTGTCTAAATGAACTAAGATATGCAAGTTTGCATCTCACTGGTAAAGACTGCATTCAAGTGAAAGCCAAAATTTCCCTCTCTCTCCCTATTTTGAACCTGCATTTAGGGCTACACCCAGGTAAAATTCCCTGCAACTCAAAACATTAATTGGGCTGCCAACACATTTAACTGTTTTGTGTTTGCAGTACCCTGATAGAGGGACAGGCCTTTGCAAGAATTGTGAAACCACCAGGATTACAAAGCCAAACTCAGGTCTCAGAAACTGCTGATGAAGTTGATTTTATTTGAACCTACTTACTCCCCCTTTCCTATTCTGCATTGATTTTATTTTCTTTTGGGTTTCTTGAAACGCTTTTCTCTAAAACAGACAGAAAAGGTTAAAGATGAATGCTTTCATTTCACATTCCACACAACTCCAGAACAGTGAGAGATTTATGTTTTACTTACATATTTATTTGCACTTACTAGCAAATCAAATGTTTTATTTGGAAAGGAATATTTTGCATTCAGCAATGTACAGACATGCAACAGCAATGAAAGTCAACTTTATGAGAAGATTCGGGCCTTAAATGGGAAGGAGTCACCTCATTTATTAAAGAAAATCAAAACAAGTCCTGGATTTTCAATAAATAAAAAAATGTTGTGATCTCTTAAAAAATATCCTTTAATGAATTAAAATTCCGATCTATTTCAAAATAAATTAAGTAGTAGCAATTATATCACATATTGGGAACAAGTGTTGTCTGGAGTCAATTTTGCCATTCCTTGGGAGCAACATATTCTCCATTTCCCACACAGCTGGAGCGATGAGGAACAGAAGGATCAGCAGAACATAAGGATCTTTCCCATTATTTGCAAGTCTATACAACAAATATTCAATAATTTTTAATATAAGCATATTGCAGTTTTGACCTTATTCCCACCTGCTGTTCAATGACATCTCTTGATTGATCATCTAATGTACATAGGAATAGAATCTCAAATGAGGGATTAAAATAAAATTACTCCCACAGCAAACATAATCCTAGTCAATATTTTATAAAACCTTGACTTAGGTGATCATTTCATTTGCGTTCCTTTTCATAAAAGAAGATTTACGTGGCCTACGATGGCACTAACCTTTTCCTTGGACGGGTAGCACATCTCATATATTTATGTAATTATCTGATAGATCTCTTAAATTATCACCAGATAAAAAAAGCATGAAAAGATGTCAAAATTATTTATAGGGACCATTACATACACTTATCTGTCCCTACCCTGTTTTCATTTCTCTATTGATACAGTGTCACAGCCATATCAAAATCTTTGGTCATTGCTTGGGAAAAAAAAAACTTCTCATGACTTTTTACATTATAAAAGCAGAAGAAACCCACTCCCATGGCAAATTAAAGAATTTGTTTCCTGCACAAAAGCTATTAAGATCACTTTGAAATTAGTCGGTCATATTTTGGTCCATTATTATTCCAAATTTTACTTTGTCCTTTCTCCTAATAATGAGGTTAGCTATTCCCTCTTGAGCTAGATTGACTCATATACAACAGGCTGTAGGAAAGGACAGAGGTGGCCAGAGCTTAAGTGACATCTAAGTGGAACATTGGTCAAGTGCTGGCCCTCTGCACAAAGTTAATTTAATACATTAAAATGTGTATTACATAACTGGACATGGAGAGTACAAAAGAAATCTTCTGGCCATGTGATTTCATACACTGTGATTTTACTTGCAAATGTAGCTACTTGTAAAGATCACAGAATGTTCAATTGGGTTTTTTCTTCCTTTCATCTTCTGCTACTGCTTCCTGTTAAGAGTAATCTATGTCACACTAGAGAGCAGATGTGGTGGAAAACAATTAATAGAATTTAAAACATAGAGAAAAGTAATTAGGTAAATTGTCTCCACTTAGTTTATCAAAAGGAGCTTTGAAAATCCAGCCCTTTGATTTCCTGCACTTTGTCTCATGACTTTGTAATACAGTTTCAGATGTGCTGTGAGGCCAAGTTTTTTTGTAGTTTCAAGGAAAACTTTGGAAACAAAAGTCTTGCGTGCACATAACATGTATGAACATTATAAAAACTGCTATTATTAAGTGTATAGGTTGAAAAGGAAAGACAGTTAATAGAAGTAAATCAAGTTTTTCAGAAAAAATTAACATAACCATATCATCATCGAGAAATTCAGAAGCTCAGTTTATTGTGTGTTTTAACTATGAAAGCTGATTTATTACTTTGAAACAGTGATTCATGAGAAGACCTATCTGGACACAAAAAATGGTTGATTTAACTATTGTTTTCAGTGAATTGGAAGAGCAAAACATTTTCTATGTATAGTGGTAAAGTAATAATAGTAAATTTATTTTATAATTTTATTGTGAAAGCCCAGACCAAAATCATCTGTCTGGCTCCTAACCCTTTGGATTCATTTAAATTAATCAAAGACACTTCAGTGTGCTGGCCAATCTGACACATGCACTTTTGTCAACAAGGGAAAGCATAGTGTATATTATATATATATAATATATAGTATATAGTATGTAGTATATAGTGTATATATATATATATATATTATATAGTGTATATGTAATATTGCATTTTTCACCATATTAAAGAGTCAATTTTTCCAGTAGCTGATTAATTCTCTCCACACCAATAGCCACAATTTCCTCCACACATCTTATTCTGCAGTAACTGTAATGACAGAGAATTTGGTTTTAGCCAGCTGTCCCTACATACATTCCTCAGCTGCAACTTGCTTCTTCTGCACCCCAATACCCATACAAGGGTGCTGCTGTAGGGCTCCATTCGAAAACCTCACAGGAAAAGCAGCCTGAGCTCATCGTACTCAGAAACTCTGAGTGACTTTTATTAGCTGGAAGTTTTGTGTTTTCTGCTTTGGTTCATACCATGCACTTCAGCTCTTCTCAATACCTTTGCAGATTACGCTTCTGTAGTGAAATGCAAGTGTTACTCCAACAGCTTGAGGATTGTTTGACTTCATTCCTTATGTTGTTCCTTAAACTAGGCCGTGCTTTCCCCCTCGCTTCTTCAGGGAAGCTCATAAGAGAAAGGGAGCTTCCCAGCATTTTCCTCTTGGGACCTGGAAAGGGGCCAGACCAACCACTGGCCTAAGGCAAGCCTTTCTTGTCCTTTCTATGGCCTCAAGGACTTGCACTAACTGAAAATACAGGGGCAAAGCAGTGATTACATGAACTCCCAGGGACATCATCTGAGAGACACATGAGGTTGTAACAACACTGCCCAGAGCTGAATCTGGAGTATTTAAACCCAGGGGACAAGGAACTTGTGGCACTTCTTATTGTATTCTTTGTCTAACAGAGCAACCACTCCCTATTTCCCAGGGAGTGGCTGGACATACCTGAAATAGAGAATAAACCTTTTGTTTTCCTTTAATTCCATAAAGAATGTTTGCTTTTGCCTCATTAAACTGACTTCACCTTGACACATGAGTGCTTTTTTTCCATCTTATTTTCTCCTTCTCTGTGCTGCTGAGGAAGGAGAGTGATAGAGCAGCTTGGTGGATCAACCTACCCTACAGCCTTACGTAACACACTTTGTGACAGTGATTCATGGTTTGAAACTGAGCACCATCTGTGCTCTCAGAAACTTCCCCAGCCAAGGTGAAAGGTGAGGCTTAACAGCTGTATCCTCTTTGCTTTCTAAAGTCCATCCAAAGCTGTCCAAAGGACAGCAAAATCCTTGCAGTAATAAGATTGTGACAGACAGAGTCTTCCATATGTTCCAGTATCAATGAACTCATTGAGCAACTGTCCTTAGTCTTGTCATGTCGGTGCTGAGCTAATGAAATGAAGTACAACCCTGTTGCTCTCTCTAAAAGACTCTAATCTCAGCCTTCACCCTCTGGCTCACTGCAGCTCCCCGTTTGACAGAAGCTGTGGCCGCATTCTGCAGCTCCTCTAAGAGGCAGAGAAGTCCTGTTTATGGTTCATAAAAGAGGCTGCTTCTGTGCACATACTTCAGTGTCAGCCATTAGTGATTTCGTTGTTTGAATTGGTTCTCTGACCTTCAGAGGTCATAAAGGGCACGTTAAGCAAATCAGATTCACATTTGCTCTTCTATTGCTCTTTTTAAACAGAAAAAAAATCAAAGCAGAAAATAAATTTTAAAAAACCACAAAGCCAAAGCTTTCGTTTTTATTACAGGTAGTGGTGATTTAAACTTTTTTTTCCATAATTGCATAATAAAAAGATACTATAGTAGTTCCATATAACAAAAGAGTAATACCTCTTTCAGGACTTTAGAATCCATTTGCAGACATGCATTGAAAATGAAGCAAATTAATATTTTTTTCAGGGTGTGCAGGTAGCCACAAGATTCTGCCATTAATAATTCTAAGGGCAGTAGGAATGCAGTCTCACACAGTTAGTTGAAAATGTCAGTAAAGCTCTGCTGGTTTTTAAGCCTAAATTATAGTAAAATCATTAGCAGTGCTGAGAGCTTGTGAGAAGCAGGTATTTCACATTCTTTATTCTAGCATATAGCAAGAAGGGTTTTTTTTTTTTCTTTTCAAAGCAGCAGCACACAGTGCATTGGTTATTACAGCCAATGGAGACTGATATATGTTTTGCAACTCTCTTTAGGAGTCACTGGTTCAGATCAAATTACTTTTAGGGGACATGGACCTGTGGTCAAGCCTGAGAACTGCTCCATCCAACTAATAAACTCGGGATCATTAAGAAGAAAAAGTCAGAACACTGACCCTTCTCTGCACAGAATCTGCCAATTTCACCTACCTTTGTAAAATACTGTTTCAAACACATGGCTGAAAGTGCCCATCGCACAAAAAGCTCGTCAGTGTGTTGATGCATCCTTGAAATGTATATACAAGAAAACAAACTGGAGTGAAATGGTCTGCAGGTGAATAGTGAATGATGTATTAAATAGGTTCCTGGAGGCTGTTGTAAAGAAAGTGTAGATGGTGCACAGAGGATTTGTTCTGTGTTCAGGACACTTGTAAAGAAATGCTGATAGGCCAAACAGTCAATCTGAAATCTAAACTCTTTTTGGTTTATGTATTATGATAAAGCTGGGGTGCAATATGCGCTGCAGGAGAAGGCAGAGTGTTAGAGAGCCAAAGGATTATTTTATAAAAATCACATGGAAATGGGCTTTTCCTGACAGATTTTTCATCTTTTCTATTTTCTGGTCTCTAAACTGGTCTGAATTGCACGCTGCTTATCCCTTCGCCTTTTAGGGGTTTGCATCCATTATCAAGATTATGACTATGGGGTTTGCATTAGTACAAACCACTCTGCTAGGGGGTTAAGAAGTGAAAGAAACACTATGTGAAAGTGACCTATTTCCTTGTTATTGTTTCAGAACTCAGCCAGCTGGCATGGCCCCAGGTCAGCCACACCACAGAAAACCTTTTCATTCAACATTCCTGGTTCTGATATTTCACAGGAGAGAGAGATTTCAACTCCTTTGTGCTGCTTTGGAGATTCTCTAATCATAGAATCATAGAATGATTTAGGTGGGAAAAGATCTTTGAGTCTTCCCATAAACCCAGAACCGTGAAGTTTACCAGCAAACCACATCAATAAGTGTCACCTTAGCATACTTTGAATAGGAAAACAGGTAAGAGCAAAATAGTCTCCAGAAATCTTTGTATCAGTACCTTTTGAGAAAAAAGCTACATTTTTGACCACACAGTAAACAAAACACTCACAGAAAGATCTTATCCTAATTCCTTAACCACTTTTTAAACAAAGATTTCCACGAAGAAATCTGTGGATATCCAAAGATATCCACAAAGCTTTTCAATTTTATTCAATTTTTTTTCCCCTGCCTTGGATTTTAAATTTATCTGGAAAATTATGAACATAATCTGAAAATTTTTGTCACACACAACAGGAGCATCCTTCCCTGTGAGAGGATTCTTCACTCACCATGTGCCACCCTGCATCTTGGAATCCTGCACTGCAAATAGACCATTAGTATCTGACAAGAAGATTATTCTTTCTCTTTGAAAGAATGTCCTAAGACTGAGTAGAACCAGAGCAAGAAAAGCATTGGCCACTAAAAGGGGCAATAGCTGACAGTCTAATGGTTTCCACACAACCCACAGATTTCCTCCTATTTGGCAACTGATTTGTTTTCTGACAGATGATAAGATTGATACGTGAGACTTCTTTGTCAGACTTGATGTTCTCCATAGACCTGTCTGTTCTCAAGATGTAGGGGACAAATAATCCATCCTAGGGACTTTGACAGGTCCCAGGTGACTGCATGGAGGAGTAGAAAATTGCCTTTTCTTTCACTGAAGTGAGATTGAGGACCTTTTCCCACAAAAGCCATATTGTATTTAGCCTCCTGCAGCATCTACTTCCAGTCCCTGACTTTTCATGGAAAGAGTTGCTGTGTAAGGGAGGAAGCACTAGACAATAACCAAGGATGTTTTTGGGGACCTGAAAGAGAATGATTGTGTTCAGGGCAGCTTCTTACTTCATTAGGCCTCCCTGATGCTCTGCTTCCTGGTACAAGTGGTGATCGTACTGAGCTCTGTGCATAGAAGTCATGGGTACTAAGCAAATCCCTTCCAGGAAAGTGTAAATTAAAATTAATTCAGAATGGCACCAGAATTAGAGGAGATACACGTGAGCATCCATCACATAATGGATTGTAGTGAGCTCTGAGTTGTTTGTACTCAGAGGGTTGTTAATTGCTTTGTTGAATACCTGAAGGAAACGCCTGTCTCTACATGATATAAATTGTACAGCTGAACAAAGCATACCCAGTGGTCTAAATCTATAAGGAACTTAGTGAGCAATGATCTGAGAGAAGGAAAAGACATGACAAATGAGACTTTAAATATATTGTTCTATAATTTTAATTTATTTTCTTTGGTAAATGTTAGCACCAAAATGTATGCTGAAAACTCGGGAGGTAATTGGTAAACCTTTTCATATTTAAGTGTTGTTATTAATTCAGATTGATGAACGAAAGGGAGCTTTATACAAAGCTGCAGGTGAACAAGATTGTCTTGCCTAGCAGCAGAACCCCTCACACAAGGAGAGGAAAGCATATTCCTCTGCCCAAGCCTGATAGCACACATGTGGCAGTGTAGGTGTGTGACCCTCAGGCACCGGTCAGCTGGTGATAACAGCACAGCCCCAGAGTGGGCCAGGGCCTGGGCATTTCTGCAGGGACATGCTCCTCTCTTCCACTGCTGCCGAAGGATGAGGAGGACACCATCCCACTGAGCTGCTGGCAGCGAGGTCTGAGAGCCTGGGCCACTGCTGCTGGAGCTTTAGCCCAGGTGCTCAGACATGACCTGGAACACAGGACAGCCTTCTTCCCCCGTGTTAGTTTCCAGCTGGAAAATTGTGCAAAGCAGAACAGACCCAATGCAGGGAGAAAAGTGAAAGCCCATTGTGAATATTGTCCACAAGCAATTGGGGAATTCAGCACCAATATGGGAGGGTTGTGGCAATTGTCCCTGAATCTCAGTCTTATCTCTTGGTAAAAAAATATCTTGAGGGGTTTTCTCTCAGTCTACTTGATGAGTCTATCATCAAAATTAGCACTCTGCCGCTAGTGTTTCCAGGTGCTGTCTACTCAAGGTTTCCCAAACAAACTCACTGAAATAGAAAATCCCTCTGCAATCTCATTCTTGGCTGCGGATTTCCATCTGCTTTTTCATTGCTTTTTCCTTTTCCTTTCCTTTCCATCTCTACCTTTCCACACACAGAGAAGTCATAACACAGAAGATTAGCAGCTGGGGAACTGGACTTGGACCACATTCAGGAGTTTGAGTATGTGAAGGAGATTCCAGAGACCACTGCCTTGGGTGACATCTACAATTTTACTTAGGTAAAATTACAGGCAGACTCCTGTATTGAAAATATGCTGATACATAAACACACAGTTCTGCTGACAGAAACAGGTCTTACATCTTCCTTCAAGGAAATACTGAAATAATTTCACCTGTGTTAGGTCAATATCAGGCAAAAGTGGGTAAGTCTAATAATGCCTGGGGATGTACATGACTTTAGCTTTAAGTGCTTTTTAGCAATCACTTTTCTGAAGAAAGCATCAACGGGAGCATTCCCTAGGCACAAAATCAGAGCTAAATACCAAAAATTGTTCGCTGTAGCAACACCCTCGCTGCATAACAGCTTTGGCACTAGTACATCCCCGGACATCTCCCAGGCAGTGGCAGACGAGAATAAACCTGGCAGAGGAAGGGAGCGGAGGGGAGCGGAGGGGAGCAGAGGGGAGCAGAGGGGAGCGGATGAGAGCGGAGGAGAGCGGAGGGGAGTGGAGGGGAGCAGAGGAGAACAGAAGGGACTGGAAGAGAGCGGAGAGGAGCAGAGGAGGGGAGCAGAGGAGGGGAGCAGAGGAGAGCAGAAGGGACTGGAAGAGAGCGGAGGGGAGCGGAGGGGAGCAGAGGGGAGTGGAGGGGAGCGGATGAGAGCGGAGGAGAGCGGAGGAGAGCAGAGGGGAGCGGAGGGGAGCAGAGGGGAGCAGAGGGGAGCGGATGAGAGCGGAAGAGAGCGGAGGAGAGCGGAGGGCAGCGGAGGGCAGCGGGTGTCCCGGATCCCAGGCCCGCAGGGAGCGGTGCCGGCGGGCGATGCCAGCAGCAGTTGCCTGGCAACTCCCGGCTCCAGCCGCATCCTGAGCTGCTCTGCGCGCCTGCCTCTTCCACCCACCCGCTGCATTTTAAGCAGAAAACAATTCTTGTCTTATCGACAGAATAAGACTGGGCTGGCAGAGCCCAGTTTGATTGCCAGTAAACAAAAACTCAGACAAACTAAATCAAGTGCGGGGAAAAGTCAGGCTAAGACACACTGCTCTTCTCCAGCGCCCATGCCTTCACTTTGGAGACACTGCCATTTGAAGCGGGGCTTAGTGCTGGAACAGGGGCTTAGCGCTCTGTGCTGGCATTTTCTCTGGGAAACAGAGGTTTGCAGGCCAGCTGACTAATTAGAGCCTCAGCACAAGCAAGGAGCTGTCCTGAAATAACAGGCAGGGTGGATAAGCATGCACATGGGATTTAGAGTTAATATCCACTGGAAGAAATTAAATCTTGTTTGAGTGAATGGCTAGCCAGATCATGATGGGAAGGGGGGAGTTTGGCATATGAGAACAGTCTGGTGAATCATGCTGAGAAATTAATAGATTTTTTAAAAGTACTCCACTGCAAAAAGGGCTAAACACCTTCCTCTGATGAAATAGGGAGAAAAGTGCTGTTAAAAATCTGACACAGAGAAAAAGAATGCTTAACAGCTAGGAGGAAGGCTGTGAAACTGTGATATAATAGCTCCACTGAATGTTATATAAAGATTTACTATCTGCTAGGCATGAAGCTGGGTGATTTAATACAAACTTCAGTTCCATGTGATAGCTAGCAGATAATGACATATCCTGAGGTACAAGCATTTGAAACCTTTTTCAAATCATTCATAGACCATCTGCATGCACGTCTCTCTGATGTATGCCCTGAGTTTGCCGTATTGCAGTTAGCCAATTTTTTGCCTTTTATTCCTTTTTCCTCATTCTGCTTTACTAAAAAGAGAGACTAGATTGCATTCATGAATTTAGACTTTCGGAGTGATTTTAGAAGTTTTAGAAGGAGTGGCTTTCTCATGATTTTTTGCAAAACTAACTTCCTTGGTAGGTGCACACACAAAAACTTCCCCTCCCCCCAAAACAAAACAACAAACCAAACAAACAAACAACGAAAAAAACCCTTTTTTATGCAAATACCCCAGTCTATTGTCCAGGGAGACCAGCTTCTTAGTGTTCTTCATAAAGTTTCATCAAATACTTTTTCATTGCATAGAAGGTTATGTTCTGCTGGGGGTCCAAAAGCAGAACTATTGGGAAAACCTTATCAGATGGAGCTGCTGCTGCTGCATTCTGCCAAAGTCTGGCACTGATTACAGCCTTACTGAACAGTGGGTTCCTGGAAGCTCCTTTCATTGATTCCATTCGACATTGGGACAGACCTTTGATCTCATTTTCTTCATTTTTTAAAACAAGGATGATTATGTTTGTCTTCACCATGGGGCAGTAATTACAGCTAGTTTCTAAAGAGCTTTGGCATTGCTGAATAAATAGTAAAATATGTTCTCCTCCATGGGATTTATGGGTGGGATTTTTTCCTGATCAGTTAGCAGACAGTGAATGACCATGTAATGTCAGAGATGTTGACTCAGCAAGCTCCTTCGGCATTGCAAGGTCTTTAAGATGACAGGAGGTTTTATAGATATGAATGGTCCCACCAATGGACACAAACACAACCGAGCTGCGACAAGTCAAAATGATATAGCTTCTAATTAGAGCCCAGAAGCAATGCCCAGAATCAGATTCTATATAATGCCTTTACAAGTGACCTTTGGGGACAGTTTGCTGCATGACTGCTGAGAGGATGTTACTCAGGGAAGCTGTGAAATGAATGACAGTACACAGGACAGAAATTGTAATTAGTTCACTGTACATTTCTCTTATGTGGGTGCCAAAGTTCAGCAACATCCATTAGTTTTACAGGGCTTTGGTTAGTCCTTCAGATGGCCCAGTTTAATATAATCCACATGATTACATTGCTGCTGAGACTTCTTTGTTGATGCAAAATCCTGTGGCTTTTAAAGACTGACCTCAGAAGGAAAGCCATGATATATTTGAAGGATATGGACAGTTGTACCCTGCTTAAAAAGCATTGGGACATTTTGACAATGCGTTTAAAGCAGGTTCTGTGAAGGACTGTAATGGAGCAGAGGATGTGGGAAATAGCAGTCCTACATATGTGAAGTACAGATTAAATCGTGAATTAATTGAGGATTTTGGTGGTTTCTGTGAACTACTTCAAAGTAGTTTTTGATAATTAATGCATTTCCATTGTGAAATACTGGTAGTTACATCATGTGTATCCCAGTGAAAAGAAAATATATTGTAGCCCCATCATCATTTTTAATTTTCCTTGCCACAGTTTTTGTGCTTTGCTTTATGGAAGGATGATATTTGCTGTGCTGAAGGTTGTCTTCAGCAGGTATTCAGTTCACACCAATAGCAGAAGTCCCTTGAGACCTTTACAGTGGCCTTTATAGAATCTCTGTATTTCTTTAGAGCTTTTCTAAATCACAGTGAACATTGAATATTTTGAGATTCACCTTTACCAGATCAGTATCTTGAATTCTCAAGATACTTCTTCTGTGGTGTTTAGATGAATTCAACCAATTAAGGAAATTTCTAAGGAGGAGATATTTATATGAATATATTTGTACATGTAGAAGAGTTCCGGTTTGATTTTCTCCCTTTTTTCCTAAATCCCTTGCAATCTCAGACTCAAAAATTTCTGAGGTAGATGACAGATCTTATTTTACATATTTGCAGTATGAATCCTGATCAGGGCATCTGGGCTCAAGCTCAGTGTAATTATTGAGAGGTATAATGTTTCCTTCAGGGGTGTTAATGGCTGCTGGGTTGGTGTGGATTCTGAAGCCAGCAGCAGACCCCATTCTACTGTGGAATCTGCAGAAGTATGCAGATTCTTTTAAGTCAAAAATACAGGCAGAAGTGAGGTGGTTATTGTCCAGCCAGTCTTGGATGAACTCCTATGCACTGCCAAATTTGCTGTGCTGCACTTGAAGGGCTAAAGTGTCTATGTGAATTACAGGCTTTAAAAGGTGTGAATGTGACCTTGAGATAGCCAAAAATTTCTTGACACAGAAACCACCTCAATAACAAACAGGTGGTGGAGGGGTGGTATCTGAATTACCATGAGCTACTTAAGGTTATTTGGCTTTATGTGAATATTTTTCGAAATGCTAGAAGACTAAGCCTAAATCACCTCATTGTTCCTGAGGAACCACACAACAGGACTTCGTATCTTATCACACTATATGGCCAAAATGGATAACAATAACAACTAATAATGGTTATTGCCACTGATAAATAGGCAGATTTCAATATTCTTCCCTATATTACTTTTCTTTTAAGAACCTCTGTGGTCGGTAGCATTCTCTGACACACCTTCTGTACCTCTCTCTCTCTCCAGCAAAACGTTCTTTTAAACAAAATGTATTTTATACAATTGTATTAGTTCAGAAATGAGGCTGCACTATATTAAATTCAGATTTTAAATTCTCCAGGGAATATAGAGATTCAGGCCTTTTACTGTCATTAGTCAGAAGCAATTTGTACAATCATTCTGTTGAGCAGAGATTCTGAGCTAGATATGCACCTGTATTTCAATAACAGCTTTAGCATACGAAATCTATCCCAGGGAATTCTTTCCCTGTCCCTTTGGCTTTGCCCACTGTTAGCTTGTTTCTGTTGGATAAGTGCACAAGAAATCTAAAAACCTCATTATTTAGTGCTAGAAATAATCATTAAACTTCAGCACTTGAGTTATTCCAAGGAACTCCCAGCCATCTTAGAGGAATTGCATTGTAAAAGATCTCTAAACAGGATGTCAGGCTTGTCATTTGCAACGGGAATACCAGAAGTCTACCCTTCTCTTCCCAAATCTGGGAACCAGCATAATTTAAACCAGGTTAAAGAAGGCATTCAGTCATTTTCCCAAGGAAAACCTTGCACTCTACCCTGATAACTCCATCACAGTTCTGAGGCAAATTGTTTTTCATCTTACTGTGTCTGGGGACTGAAAAAACAGGTACTATCCAAGCATTTCTTTGTGTCAGAATACCTTACCTTTTTTATCTCTCCTAGTACATCTGAAGCTTTTAAATTTTGCTAGTCCTTTAAACAGATGCACCATCTGTGCTGCCCTTTCTATTGATAGGAAAGTGTACAATTTTCACTTGGTCTGTCCTTCCTAGGAAGCTGCTGATGTTGGTGTGACATGTTCAGTCTAGGGCAAACAGGCTGTCTTCCCATTTTCATGCTGTATATTTGTACATAATTGTGACCCCCATCTGTCCCAGAAAGGATTCCAGAATTTATATTTTAGGTGTTGCAGCTCTTTCCAGGAAACACTCAAGGTCAGAGTGTTACACTCAAAGACAGGAGAGGAGAGAAAACAAAATATTGTTTTATTTGAGCTGTGCAGATTCAAATTAATAAACTTTCTGTTGGTCTGAAGTGTTGTTGACAGACCACTAATCTCACTAAAACTGTCATAGGCAGTTCATAATTTGCATTTGAGTCAGTTTCCTGATTCTGGAAGTTCTCAATTTCTGAAAATAAGCAAATTTTATCATTATTCAATCTTTTCAGGGAGATGATATGCAAGGAGCTCTCTATGTAAAGAAAAAGAGTCCAGTTGTGACCTTCTGATCAAAGCAGACTGATCTGTGAGTTAACTGTGTCAGTTATTTCAAGTAGATCCCTCAAATCACCTGCTGAGCAAAAAGGAAGAATTTAAGGACAAACGAAATTTCACATAAAATAAATACTGCCTTCTGGGAGGCATTGCACTCCCTTGTGGGAATTTCAGCTACCTGACTCTTGACTACTGGTAATCTGCTGCCATTTAATTACATTTTTGCAGATTAATTTTCTCATAATTTTTGCTGTACCTGAGTAAAGCAAAAGAGTCATTACAAGTTAGGTGACTGGGAGAGGATTTTAAAGAGCAAAAATGAGCAGTCACAAACAAGTGACTGAAGTGGAACAGAGAGAATGAGTCTCCTGCCTGGCCTGGAATCATCCAGTACTCCCACAGGCTTTATGATAGAATCTATTGTAGCTCCCTATACCATAAAAAAATGAACAGTAGCAAAAGAACCATTGAGCTCTAAAATTTCTCAATGGGTGACAATTGTAGAAATATACAGAATTTGCACAATCCCTCAGAATGGGAATTGTTGACTCACTGGTGAGGGCTCCATGGCTTACAAGCTGGGCCATAAATTCAGGGAAAATATAGGAAATTGGGTTAAAAACATAATGCTAAGTATTGTGTATATGAACTGAAGAAAGATTTGGTGAGCTGGTGGCCTGTGTCTAAAAATGAATAGTGTCAAAAGATTTTGGGGAAGACAGACAACTTTCATACATCATAACCATGTAGCACTATAGCAGACAGGAGATGGAATCAGTAAAGCCAAGAGCTTTTCTGATTTTGTCTTGGTTAATAGTCCTCTTTCCAGCCAGAGATTGTCTCAGATGACCTGCAAGGATCCCATTCAACCAGATATTCAATAATTGTTTTAATTAAGCACAAAGACTGGCTGAGCGTGTCTTTGTTCCTAAGTAGATCTATTAACTTATTGCTAAGATGTGTGAAGTACAACAGAGCATTTGCTGCCTTTCTCCACTGTGCTCTTTAGAATGAATAGAAAAACTTTCATGGCAGTCACAGAAGCTTTAATAAGGAAAAACACAGTTCCAGATTTTGCATAACCCTCTTTTAAAACCTGCCCAAGGAGGACACTGCTGTTTCTATCTCCCTTTGAAGTCTTTTCTGGTCACCTTATTTGACAATGAGGAAAGTAGAAGACAAAAGAGGAAGACTTATTAGCCACTTTAGACAGAAGAAAATGCCCAGGCTTGACAGGCATAATAGAGAAGCCAGTGACTGAGTAATCACCACGACAACTACAAATTAGCATTTAAAGCAGAAAAGAGGATTCCACTGCAGTGCCTTGTATTATATTGGAGCCTATCCTTCAACAGACCATCTCTGCACCTCCTTTTCCACTTCCACCTCTCTGTTTTTGTACCATACATTTGTATGCTCTAAATAGTTCAGTCATCTGGGTTTAAATATGCCAAAGTGTTTTTTGCATAATGTCTAGTTACTCTTTTCTAAAACTTTTATAATCAGCTTAGGTCTGCTAAATGATACTGATTAGACAACCTTAGTGTCCACTGTTATCTTAATTCTCTGTAGAGCAGACAACTGCCTTGAGGGAAGATATAATAATGTGTCTTTACCTATTTACGCCGATTTGGCTTGCAGCCTAAAACTTCCTTAGCTAACAATTCAGAGTCAGATTTTCAAAATTAAGCCAACAGATTTGTAGGCCCTTATGCTTGTCTTCAATTAAAAAAAAATACTGAACAGGAAAGTTTTTCAAGATCATTCAGAAGGGAAAATATGTAATATTCTAGCTTAGCGTGAAAGACTTGATTAGAGCTGCTTGATATTAGCTTCTGTTTAAGCCTTTGAAAATCTCTTCCTTAACAGCTTAATTCCAACTGCCAGTTATTATTTACACTGTGCCTGTTCCCCTCTGAGTGCTAGAGCAAAAGTTCTATGTTGAGATTGAATAAATCAGAAGTGATAATCAGTTTCCAGGCAGGGCAGTATGACTTATGCAGACTGAATTCACATGCCTGAAGGGGGATTTACAGCAGTTCATTCACAGTTTCCTTTCATTAAGAAAACAAGTAAAAAGCTTGCAAGGAGAATGGCAAAAAGGCTGTGTACAGATGTGCCTGTTCATTGGCACTGTCAGCATTCCTGGTTCTGTACCCTGTGCCAAACAGACCGGAAGGGCAGGTAGCTCTGCACCAGACTGCCAACTCACAAAAAACTTTCTACTATTAGGAGCTTATTTCCAGCATTCTGCCAAGCAGAAAAAGTAATCCATGCCCAGTATAGCATCCTCTGAAGACTTTATAAATTAGCAGCTAAACGCTTTCACCATATCTAACACTATGCACTCAAACTGCAACAGCAATGGTATCTGAAATGCACAGTGAGAAAGAGTCAGCCAGACAGTAGCTGCCTGAGCTCCCACTGCTCTTCATAAAATGCACTGAAAAGAAAATAAGCAGTAAAGATCTGATATTTTTCCTCTGCTGGTGAATACACAGCTGTCAATATACCTCTGCTAGACTTCCTTCTTTTGTTTTTTACTGTTGTTCTGTTTTGGGGCATCCTTGAGAGGTTCAGAGTTGGAGCCAAATAGAAGTCACTTGATGGTCATTGGATAAGTTATATCTGAATTAACACATGCTCTAGACAAAATTAAACAGCCTGTGGCAAGATTTCTGTGTAAATATGTGCATCAATACATTGCATTTTCAGACTATTCATCAAGCCAGAACAAGGAATGAGCACAACCACCTTCACGGTCATAACACAATAGGCAACTTATTTAGGACAAGAAGATGTGTACAATAAAGAGATTTATTGTGTGACTAAAACTAAAATTTAATTCCTGTTAAAATATTTATGTAGATGTAGCTGAAACATTCTTCTTAGAGATAAATCAGGGGCTTTTGTCATTTCACAGACATACCATTCCAATATTCTTCTGCTGCAAATTTAGTGCTTACAAGATGTTAATGGCAGTTCAGTTTTCAGGACAGTCTCTGCAGACTATTTTTGCTCAGCAGGTAGTAGGGATTTGCATCCATATTTCAAATATTCTTCTATCTCATTACCATCTTCTTATTTCTTTGTGACTTCTACCTCTATAAAATCTGGCTTGCACTATAGGAAATGTAATTTCAAAAAAGAAAATTCCGTGTAATGAACATTTATCATATTCTTTCTTACCTTTTCCCTTTTTAGGCTTCTTTTTTCTAGAGAGACTCGATGAAAGAATGACATGGCATACTAAATCAAAAATTAAAAAAGAAAGAGGAAAAAAGAGTCTTTTCTAAAAATCAAGCACTTTAAAAGAGTTTTAAATATCGGGGTACTTCTCTCAAATATGATACTCCATGTTAAGAGCATTATTTGTTCAGTTGCCTTCCTTTGATTAAACTGAGAGCTTTAAATAATATATGTACACTGGGAAGTACGTTTGCTTGGTAAGTTAATTTGTAAGAGTTGTAATCAGTACAAATTCAGTAAGTGCTTTCTGCAATATGGCTGAATGCAATGAAGTGATTTGGTATTCATGCAGATGTCACATGTAATTTCAGAGCTGTTACACTGTAATTTTGTAGCACTTAATAGAAATTATGGTGGTGGCAATTTTGTCACTGTAGGTAAGGGGCTCTTAGGGCTTCTCTCATAAATTTTCAGCTCCCTCTTTCCAGGTGTTTATGATATAGTGTAAAGTCAAAACCATCAGCCTAATCAAATTGGGTTATAATTGATCAAACCCAGAAGAAGAGATGGACCAAAACAGCAAAATTTTAAAGCTTTAGCTCAAGCAAAAATGCTGACACTTTTGGTTCAATCTGTGATAGATGAAGAAATTCAGATCTGCATTAGGTTTTTGGAGCCTTTCTGCCTCATCTTACGCGCCCCTGCACTCAGCACACAGTATTCCAGTTCAATGGAATGCTAGCCAAAGTTTGCTACCAGAGCTGGAGGTCACTGTTTGGATTTCTAGTCCTTCAGCATCTCTATTGAAAACCTTTTTCTTCTTGATCGTTATAATACTCCCCACTTCTTTTGTGGAAAGGAAATAGCATGTTTGTACATTGGCATTTTTCTTTTCCTTGAAGCCAAGGCATTGAGGGAAAGAAAACTCCTTTTCAGATAGAAAAGTGATCAGCTGTATAACAAAGAAAAACCATGATACAATGTTTATACTTGGCATTTCTAACCTTTACCTTTTGGACCTGGTGTTGCAGGTGAGCTAGAAAAGCAGCAGGAGGGAGAGGAGCATTTCACCACGTTTTGTTTCACTTGCTCCCATGCCTCTGGGCTGTCTGCAGTGCCTTCAGATCTTACGTGCAGGCTAAGATCTGCAGTACATATAAGCTCTTAACACATGGTCTGTTCCTTGTGCCCTGTGCAAGCAAGGTTCTACAGAATAAAAAAGATAATTTTTTAGCTTGTGACACACCAGAAGATCTTTTATATCCACAGCAAAGCAGAAAAAATGCGAGATATTCTACACTGCTCATGCCATGCATTTATATTCTCAGTTGGAAAACCAAGTAAATAATTTAGTTCTTCCATCTCTGGAGATTAGTAACCAATAAGCACTGAACAGATGATGCCAGAAAGAAATTTATGATGCATTTTGACTGCTCAAACAATCATTGAATACCAATTTTTTATTTATTATCAGCTTAATTGAAAGCTTTGCTAAAGTCATGAAGACTTTTCCACTCCATTGCCACTCAATAGAAAAATAAATGTTGTAGGAATTTGCTGGAATTCATACATATATGTGCATATAAGTTTCTCCAGTACATAATAAAAGAGTTAAGGGCCTCCTGAAGTGGTGTTCTGGTCTAAAGCAGACTGTATATAACTATAGTTTCAGACAGAAGCATGAGTTTTATAATTCTTATTCTGAGAGCCCCGGTTTGTCACACCATATTCACCTGAGATTTTAAAAGTTTCCAAACTAAAAATTAAGAGTACATTCAGTTTTAAGTTTAATGTGACTCAGAATCAAACCTCTTTTCTTATCATATTCAAGTCTGATGAAATACAGAGTCATTTCCAGACTTAGAATATTAATCAAATATCACTCTGCTTATGTGCTATCAGTACCTGGCCCTGGATGGAAATAAGCTACTCAGTTGTGTGTCATTTTTCTTCAATGGGTTCATAGAGAGTCCTGAGATATTCCACCAGGAAAGATTTTGTCAGGCTGTGACTGGGGACTTCCACCCAGGTGAGTAACATACAAATTTTTAATTAATATTTACCACTACATAATAAGACAAGAATACACTAACCTCTAGTAATGTTTTAATTCAAGCAGGTCTTATTGCTATTCAGCATAATTGATAGATAAGATGTAAGAAACCTCTGCAAGAAGAAATGCTGTACTGTGCTGTTCACTAATCTCCATTTATGCCACTCAGACTTAAATTCTTTGCTCTATAATAATCTGCATTTATATTTTACATTCTTTCCAGAGTCAAGTTAAATTCTATCATGGATTCTAATTTTATAACATGTTTTGAAGAGAAGAACTATACATATAAATATATTCCTTCTGCTGAAAGGTCTGTTACAGTGAACTACCTCTCCATGGCAAAGAATTCAAAACTTGCTCAGGAGAAGGTAATTTCTTCTTCTTTCTTCTTCTCTGCCCTCTCACATCTCCTTCCAGAATAAATCCTATGGGAAAAGTCTGAAAGTATTGGGAATTGATACCTAATTTCAGTGACACAATGGGATTCATCTTCAGAAGATGGTTTGCATCCATCTTCCAGAGGAGCTTTAATGAGACAAGTAACTGAGTGGGGTCTTATTCAGGTTACAAAATATGGGATGGCCCAGAAAATTAGCAAACTGCCAATGTGTTGGCTGATCACAGGGACATATTGGCCCAAGCTCAGACAGAAAGAAGCCCAGCATCACCTGGGCTTTTCTGGTAGAGAAATGGCAGAAAACACAAACGCAAGAAGCATTTCTCAGTTTATCATTAATGTTGCTTCTAATCCTGTGCTGCTTCCTCTCCACTTTAGGTGCTTAGGACCCAAGTGGGCTGACAGAAACCCAAAGGCTGGGGTCATTCAACCACTAGTGTTATTCTGTTGGATTAAACTGAGCAGGTTTTTGGCTGTTCATATGCCTAAATCAGATTAACTGAAAGAGGGAGAGGAAAAAAAGACCAAATATTTTCTTTTCAAAAGTATTAACACATTTTGCACTAAAAAAAAAAAAATAAAAAATTAAATACAACCAAGCTTGCAAAAGACCCCACAGAAACAGAAAAACTTTTCAAAACCTCTGGTTATGAGAAATTATGAACTGGATACTTATTTCACAGTTAAATTAAATCTTTTTTGAGACTGCTTTCAAGTTGGACAAATAGCATTTTATAATAACTTTCTCATAATATTTTCATAATATTTTCATGTATCTAACTCAAATATAATGATATGAATCATTTAAAATAAGAATCCTTTTCAGTATATAGCCAAATATGACACTTAGCCATCTTTATGGGGGATTTCAGAACAGATCACAGGATTTAAATGATAGGTGAACACAGCTTATTTAGAACAATCAGGAAAACAAGAAGAATTATATCAAGAGAAAGTGTGCTAAAATTTACAGAAATCTCTGAGAGATAGGAATCCTGAATGTGTCTGTGGGTTCATTTCCTGAGTGCGTCATAACATTTGAAATGAGAAAATCTGAATTTAGAAACGTGCTGGCTTTGTGAATTAATGTTATGAGAGCATATACCATCAGTATGGAGAGACTCAGACCACAAAGAGGTTGATTAGCAGACGAGAGAGAGTGGCAAATCAGAACAGGAGCAGAATCTAAACAAGAATACAAATCAGACAGACCATTAGAATCTAAAATTTCTTTGAAACCTATTTCCTTGCAGTCAGAAAAGTGATTAAATGACATTTATCCAGAAAATACTTTGTTTCCACAGGCAGAAGCTGTAGTTGACACTTATCCTGTTCAAGATTAGTAACCAGAAATATAATCCTTTGGCACAGTTTCTTTATCATTTCATTCATTAGCTGTCGAAGGTAATTGGTCGATTAGTAGTGCCAGATGGGATTCCAGTGGGGAATAGGAAGATAATTCTTCTTTTATTTATTTCTGCAAAGACTTGTGTGTGTGAGAATCATGATCCCTATTAAAACACACAGATGTCTTTGTATAGACTTGTCTCCTTGGCAGAGTCTATCAGAATTTATACACAGTTTGGAACAGTGATCCAGGTTGTTGTCTTCTAGCTTTTCCATGTTAACACTCTAGCTACTTGTCAGCAGCATTTTGAACCCAAATACAGAAACATTGAGTAAGATTTATTGGCTATGTCCTGTCAACCCTTTCTTTTTGGAGCTTTTATATCATCTTTGGATTATTCATGTTAAATGAAATGTGGTGTTGAAAAGAAAAAAAAATAGTATTTCAGGAATAAAGTACCATATCTAGATGAAGGAAGAATAATTTTGAGATATGCATGCATGCAAAAACAAATGGATGGCCTTTTCTAGACTGAGCTATTGGATAACACTGGGAGAAAAAAATCTAACTTCAGAAAGTAATGGAAAATTTTTCAAACTAGCTATTGCTGCTTTTTGTGAATCGGCTGCCACCGTGCATCATGATAGAGCAGTAAATGATCTGCAGGTATTTACTATGAAACATTAGGTCTTCCATTAGCTTCTAAAGGTTTCTAACATTTGAGAGATGCTCTTTCACGTTCAGTTCAAGCAGGGGTGTCAGTAAGGCTTTGGAGATGCCCTGATTCACCTGAGATGCTCCCATGTTCTGGGAGTAGAAGCCATACACCCACCTGGAAAGAGGTCTCAGAACATCCCAAGGCAGCTCAGGAAGCAGCATGAGCAACCCTTCTTTAGACCACTGATAAAAGCCCCTGCAGTCCTTGGGCAATAAGATGTGAATCACCCTTTGAGATGCTACTAGATGCTCACTGATACAGCAATGAATTCTTTATGGTCATTTGAATTCCTGTCTGTTCATGCTCTGCTTGTAAAAATTACAATTTCTTTTGTGGTAATTCACTAAAAGTCACTGCCTGACAATGAATTCACCTATTTCTTTATGCAGGCATAAGAAACAGGCTTTGAATCTGTCTGTTGAAACAGGCTTTGAATTTCTCCATCTAATCCAAATAATTTTAATAATTACCTCTCCCTCAACTTTTTGTATTTAGTTTATATTTTAGCTTCAACTTCATGTCATTCAAGTGTTTCCTTCAAAGAGAAAATATCTTGCCAGCAAGAGACAATTTTTTTCCTCTTCCTCAAGCAGTAATGTTCTTTAGGTATTTCCATAATCTGATATTCTGCAGCTAATGTTCATTTACATATCTGCAGAGATGGTGGTAGGGAATTCAACAGAGCTTGCAGCTAAGCCATCCATTTCCTTCAATCAAGATGGGAAGGAAATTGCTTGTGGGATAAGGTCTATTGCCTACCCTCAGAACTATGCCAAATACATGCTGAAAGTAAATGGTCACCTAATTTTGATGTATTCCCTCATTTGTGATATCCGATACCCTGCTGAAAGCAGCCTGGAAAGGTTAGAGGCCACCTGTCAAGTAAAGAGGCTGATAATTGCTGCTGTATTACAGTAAAGGAGCCACTGGGGCTGAGTTCTGTATGTGCATGGCAAGTCCTGTGCCTCCCTGGTGTAGCTCAACTGGCATGTTCATTGGCAGAGGGGAATTTTTCATCTGCCATCCATGATGATAATCACAGATGGGGAAATTTGTGTTACTAATAAAGAAATTATAAGAGGAATATATGCCATTTATTAAAAGTGTCAGTTTAAAAGGCAGCAGATATTACAGTAATATATCATTTCTTGACCCCAAAGTCTATTACTGTGCATGCTAAGAAAAGACATTTCTATTCCTTCAGGCTTTCATAGCACTGTGCCATTGATTTAACATTAAATGTGATTAGTTAGCATTTTGCTTCTTTCATATGGCTTGCTGCCAAAAAAAAATTTAATTTTTGTGCTTAAAGTGAAGAAAACCAAACTCCCACCACACATTCTGAAAGATCAGCTGTATATAAGACAACCTGTATGTAAGAATCCCTTCACTATTATTTTTTTTATGCTAGATTATTCTAGCCTTAAATTAACGTTTCACTGTAAGGGAACAATTGCATCATCTCTCTTGGTTCTCAGAAAGGGGCTGTATCATGGGATCTAGAGAGAGAGAGCCCCCACAGAGCTCAGTCAGGCAAATACTTCTGCAAACACTGTTGCTCCCAGATTTGGCTTCCCCAGCTCAGGCCAGAGGAGGGGTAACACAAGCACTCTGCATGTCCTTCACAGCAAAAACACCCATTTACTTCAGCCTCTTTGGCACAGTCAAATTCATTCGACTTCATGGGTTGATTTCACAGCATAGTGAATTAGGAAGGGTTCCTATGATTTAGCCCCAAAAAGATGCCTACAGTAATAACAGGCAACATGATCAATTTTTAACTGACAAAGCAAATTTTTTCCAAAGTGATTTATGACCCTGTGTATGTCTCAGGTACTGGATTCAGCTGTTTGTGGTGCCAGAGATAAGTTTTACCTCACCAGTGCATAGATAACCTCCTCCACCTTACCTGCTGGACAGCCTTTGAACCAGTTCATGCTTGCCCACAGTGATGGGGCTTATCTGTGGATTCCTGCTCTGTGGAAAACTAAGCCATTCCTTCTTATCCCTGAGAAATCTTATAAATGGATAGGCCCATTCCCTCACTTGTTTTATCAACATCCCGAGAGCAATTGAGGTTATGGATCTTGAAATTATTGTAGGAGAAGACAACACTGAAAAAAAATATTCATCGCTGATAGATTTTGCTATCACTAAATTACTATTTTGAGCAAACCCTCCATCAACCAGAGCTTTTATTTCAAGGTGATAGTCAGGATTTGATGTGAATCTGCCTAGCCCAGGAATATAATATATACCTAATTTTCAGGACGAGAAAATATAATCTTTGGGAAGGGGATTTTGATTTTAGGTATAACATTCTTTGAGGTTGGATGAGTTTCCTACAGCCAGGGTGAGAGGAAAAAAAAGGTACAAGAAAAAAATTATTAGTGTACTTGTGCATGGTTTGACACGTATAAGATGGGTTTATTTAGCTGTCTGACTTTAAAGTTTCTTCTATGTCTTGCTTGGGATTCTGCACCAGATTTCTTTCTTTAATTTGGTGCTTTTTGGTGCTTAAAATGGTTTTGGACACTGTGAAATAGTTATAAAAAAACCTCCTAGCCAGATTTAATTTCAAACAGACCTTGGCCTTCCTTGCATTTTTACATACTCTGGCAATATCCCTATCTTCATCCCAAGTGTTCTGTCCCTGCTTCCACCTCACTTGTCAGGAGTTCCTTATTCATCTGTGCAGGCCTCCTGTCCCTTTGGGTCATTTGCTTGCCCATGGGAATGCACCATTCTGGACTTCTATATAACAATTGTTTCTAGTTTTCCAGAACATAAAGGCAGGCTAAGAGTAGCAGAAACTAAAAAAGAAGCCAAGAAAATATGTTGTGCATTTCAATAGCAGATATTAAAACTGAAGTGATATTACTGCTGCATTTTTTTCATACTCTGGTAAACCACTGTTTTTTCTCACAGACACATACATAAATATGAAACTAACCAGAGTATGTGGTATTTTGTTTTAAAGTTTTTATGCACAGCGCAGTGGAATGTGCTGACATGAGTGTGGCTCTGACATTCACACTGTGCAAAAACATGACAAGCTATTACACCCCTCACAGTCGCAGCTTGCTTTGTCTTTAAAATGATGATGATAATCCTCCTTCCCCATTCTGAGCCTTTCTGATGTAGGCAATAAGATCTTTTTGGATATAGACTACCCATTAATTTGTGCTTGTTCAACACTGCCACCTCTACTGAGACCTACAGAGCCTGCCACATTTCTAATAAACAATTATAATGAGACAACATATACCAGGCTAGTGCTGAAAATACAAGCCTTCATTCTTATTCTTTACAAGTAATGCAGATTATTATGCATTTATCATGCCAATAGTGCATCTAAAATATTCTTCATGCCAGAATTATATAGATAAAACCTTTACATCTGCCTTCACAAGGTCATATCTTTTATGGAGATAGATGGAAAAGCTATTGTCTTTCTTTTTGAATTTGTCAAGACAGTTTATGAGTTAAATCCTGTATTGTATGAAATCTTTTCCTGGGAAGTGGGCAGTAAAGAACCAGGCAGGTGGCATTTTACAGACTTATAGGATTCAGCAGCTGAGCCTAGAGTCAAATGAGAGATGAGAGCAGAAAAAGGCTGCTCTTCTTTGGCAGTATTATAAATGGATAGAGTTACTCTCTACATGTGAAATTTCTTTAAATCCAGGGAGCAAATCAGATTAGAGGCTAGCATAATTCCTTCTGGATGAAATCACATTCTGTCCATAGAAATTCTATGTGATGGATTTTTATTGCTAAATGCTGCTGTACAGAGATATTCAGCACTGATACCATTTTAGGGGATGCATTTGAAGGCTAAAGCATTAGAAGATGGTGTTGGACTGATACAGCCCACCCAGGATCAGTCTGTTCTTTTCAAAACTGCTCCTCTTCCAAAACAAGAATAAAGGGCAGGGGAAAAATAAAATGAAGCTTCAAGAATAATTCCACTTAATAATGAGTCAAGCAAAACAATCGTCTTAAGGGATTTTTTATTTGTTTGTTTGTTTATCCCATGGAAGAAAAAAAAAACAGGCTGAATTGTCAGGACAGTAAATTGGAAAGCTTAGACAGACTTTGGAAAAGTAAGGCATGGACAAGTTTTGCCCTCTGTTAAAAGGATTTTCTTTTTAATATTACTCATTATTCTCTTTTGAGTAGGAATAGAATGGCCTCAAATTTTTCTAAATTAATAGCCCTAGGCATATGAAGTGCACAGATAAATTTCTAATTAAATTGTAAGAAAATTGCAGTAAATTTAAAAAATATATTAAAAACCCTTGCTTGATCTAATCCAAGAATCTTTACCTCATGCAAATATTGCATATGATGTCAGTAACTTTTTTAATTATATCTTTAACCAAGATGTCCAAATTATTTAGAGCAGAGTTTGTCTTGCTAATACTGGCTTATATAATACAAAGTACAGCAGATGTATTATAATGTCAATAGGTCTTAAGATTATGAATGTCCAAGCTTTATATAAATGGATCTATATATATGGATCTTTTCTGTCCTCTTTTGGTTTGTATGTCTAGCTAAAAAATGAATATGCTTTGGGAAAATGACAGGAGATAAGAAAAGACAATGGACTAAACTTCTCCTCTTGTGTCAATCTTGCATTTTTATCTTATTTCCCCCCAGAGAACAGTTAAGAATGATTCACTAAGGACAAGCCAGCATAATCAGAGAAAATACCAGCTGTAAATAACTATACATATAAACACGCACATATATCTGCTTTTACTTGAGAGTTTTTCTCCCCCAAATTTGCAAAGTTAAGGAAAACAGAAATGTTTCAGAATAGCACTCACATGTTTTACATTACTAGAACTGTGAAAATATGTTGACAAAAATATTTTTGGAAAAGAAGAACATTCTTCTGAAAACATGTCTCCTGTGGAAATTTCTACATGGGCTGGAAATAAGTGCTTCCTGATGAAAAATGCAAGCTTACATTTCACTAGAAGGTTTTTAAAATAGGAGAGTTTAAATTTTAGGCAATAAATTTTAAGCATTTCAAATGGAAAATGCTTTGTTCAAATTTTAGCATGGTATCTCTGGTGCTTTTATAGAAGATTTTGGCTCCAAACTGGTCTTGTACTTTATCATAGATGTTTGTCCTAAAAGGAGCTATGTGGTTGAAGTTAAATAAGCAGCAGCTATTTTACCAAAGATGTTCAGTGATGACCTATACCTATACGTGTGTGAAAAATATCTGCTCATTTTTATGTAACAACCTAAACAAATGAAAAAGATCTTTCAGTCACATCTATGAGCTTGCACCTGAAGCAGAAATCATTACAGACCTGATTTTGCAGCTCATATTCACAAGAGTGATCCCTTGACTGTAAATAAAGACTACAGGATTAACACCCATCTGAGTAGAAAGAATGTGTGTGGTGAGCTGCACTGTGGCCACTTGGAGCGATAAGTAAATCTCTGCTGGATATGGTGGCACTTTCCATTGCCTTCCTTTGCATTACACAAAAACCCAATTCCCACTGTACTTATATTTCAGCCATCATTTGCTAGTTATACATTTTCATCTGTCTAGCTACATTTTCATCTGTTCTCTTCTTTCATCAGTTAAATCAGCAAGGGAAGTGATCTCTCAAGATGTCTTAAAATACAACCCTCTTGGCAGACATCTTGTTATATTTTAGACATTTAAATGAAGGATGGTTTCGTTTTTTAGTGAATGCAGCCTGCTAAAATGGAAAAATAAGAAGAAGATGGATGTGCCAGTCCACCATGACCAGCTGCACTTGAGCACCTGTTGTTTCTGCTTAGTGGAACCCAGGAAGCACAAAGGTCTTTTCCTTGGGAAAAATATATGTGTTAAGTGCCAAAGATGACAAGAATCATTCCTAAGAATTGTAACTTTCCTTCCAAGGAGATGGCAGGTAGACTTCTGAGACTGTTTCCTGGATTTCTCTCCTTCATCACAAATGAAAAAGTAAAACAAAAAAAGAAGAAAACACAAGAGAACAGGAGAGTCACTTCCCTACTGTTTTGTTCCTTTTCTCCTTCCATAAACTAATAATGACAAGGCTGACTCAACATGTATCATATGGCATGTGTAACAAAGCCTGCTATAAGCACCTCTGATGCTTTGCTACTGAAAGACTCATTTAAACCTTAAAATGTATGGGAATATAGAAAGGCATATTTCCTGTCAGTAGAACTAAGTATGCAAATACATATATGAGCTAAATATATAAATGAGATCCTCTACTAAGGGAAAATAAATGTCAGCTTTGACTTGGCAGGGACTTCCTGTAATTACAAGGTTGTAATTAAGATTTTATGGTATTTGGTCTGTAGCAGTTTTCTCTATTATTGGAGAAGTCAACACTTGTAGCACTGAGTGAAGGCCACCCTACCTGGGCTGTGTACTATCCCATTCCCCTTTTAAAGCCTCCAGGTTGCACATGGCATGGATGATTTGTTGATTTCAACTTCTCTTAATTTATTCAATATCTGTGCCTCACTAGCTCTGAAGTCAGCCATGATAGTGGATACAACAACCAGTTTCAGCTGGCACATCTCCCAGTATTCTTGCCTGTAAAGTGTTCATTTAATGCCTCAGCTCTTTCACCACCCTCTAGGACTTCAGCTCCCACTCAATCTTGCAATGCTGCAACTTCTCTGGCTCCTCACTCTCACAAGAGCTCCAAAAACCTTTTCAACCTTCTGCCTTTTCTGCCCATCTATTAGAATTACTTTCTTCTGGAGCAGAAGTACATTTTCAAAGTTTATTTCAATGCAGATGAATGCAGCCTTTTGCTAAATCTGTTGTGGGAATCATGGATCAGTACTCTCTGTCGAGTTGGGAGAAAACACTTCTAATTAACACCAGAGTTCTTCTGTGATTTAAGTGACTTAAGCATTTCCTAGTAGTTTACAAGGTATTATGAAAGACAAAAAATGCTGTCAAGCTCTTCCAAAACCTCAATAAAATGTCTCTGTGCTGTTCATCTGAAAACACAATAGTCTATGCCATATTTTAAAATTCCTTTTCTGCGTAGTACCAAATAAATGGAAAACCACAAGACTGCATGATATGAAGCTGATATGAACAACTGGCAGTGGTTTACTCATTCTTCTCAAAGGCAGTTGCTATAAGATGTTATTTACCAGACCCCAGTACTACACCAGGAAACAACCTTTCTCAGAAGACTCACTGATCTTTTCATACTTTTCTTCTACAATTCAGCAGACATGTGGTTTTGGGCAGGAGACAAAACTTAACCTCTGTCCAACTGAAATAGAGATTTTATGCAGAATATAAGCATAAAGAAGAAGGTGGTACAGAAGATTTTGTTCAGAATGAACAAGTCACAGTGATGTTCAAGGTAGAATTTCTGTTGCAATAGGACAAGAGATTAATATCCACAAGGAGAATAATTACTACCCATGCAACTGGAGATAAATTAGTAACAGCGATTGCCTCAAGGGAGCGTGACTTGCACATTGCTGGAGAGTCAGTGTAGCCAAGGATTTCCAGACTTTTGACATTGCAGTAGTCACACTTGAAAGCACATTAAAATATCTGCTGTTGTTGCTGGTGCCTGTCTCTGTTGCATCCAGCTCATCAAAAATTGGCCCTGTGTTTAAAGAACTTGCTTGTGCCCCATATGGGTCTTGCCCACCAGGTATCACTCCCAGCATCTGAGGATGTTAATAGCACACTTCTGGTCTTTTTCATAACTTCATGTTTATTATAGAGATGTACTTACACCTATTTAATTCCCCTGTGTGCATAATAATGGTCATAAATAATGGAAAAGCAAACAGGAATAAATAATATTTATAAACTGTATGCAGAATTACACAATGCCAAAGATTGGTAGAGGCACCACATTCCTAAAATACCTAACTAGGTACATCAGCAGAAGCAGAAAGTGGAGAAATATTTAAATTTATAAGAGAAATGACAAGTAAGTGAGAGGTCAGTAGCACAGCCACTTCCTGAGATATTAACCTGACATGACTAAATTGACACTCACTTTTCAGATTAAGGGCTTAATGGAATAGCAAATGGCACAACTTTAATCTTGACTTGAGACAAGGATAGTAATGAAAACAGGAACTGCCTGAGACTTAACCCATTCTTCGAGTTGTCTTAGGACTGTAATCTCAAAATCCTCTTTAGATGATGGAGTTTGTAAGGCTGGATATAGTAATTTCTAATGGAATTTTAAAGCCATTAGGAATGCATATACCTCAAGAGAATGCCACATGCCACAGCCTTTTTCCAGGCTGAAAAGTACTTGGGATTATTGTTATTTTGGCCATCTTTCTCGTTTTATCTCCTTGTCCTAAAATGTAATCTGTTTCTGATCTTTGCTCTGTGGGTTTTTTATTCCACTTGGTACCAAAATGTCACATTACAGAAAAGAATGATCTGTTCAGGTCTGTCCTGTTCCTCTTCTCTGAGCACTCAGAGCTTGATTAACATGCTACAAAAGCAATGAGACTTTTCCCAAAGACTCTGATGGGAGCTGAGCTGGGCCCTAACTCATTACAGAGCCACAACACCATTTTCACTGGGACAAAGGTAAATGTTCCTGATCCCTTCCCACCCTGGAGCTCTTGATCCAGAAAGATAAGAGTACAAATAATACCAACATTCTGAGAATCTTTGAAGACTTTTTCCATAAAGATTTGTGGCTTGTCCTTTCCCCTGAAGACAACAACAAACGCGGTCACATTGTCTCCCACCCAGCAAGTTTTCAAGCTGCAGGTATCTCTCCCACTGTTCTTAAAGAGTTTTCATTTTTAGTTTAAGAAAATTCATGCTGGAGCTACATTTGACTCTCACATCCAGCTCTGCCCTGGCTTTGGGGCTTTCACCCTTTACTGTTTCCGAGGGCTAAACACCTGCATGCAAGAAAGCTGAATCAGCTTCAAAGTATATTTTCATGGTGTGTGCAAAAATCTGCCATTGGCCACACCAATTTATTTTCCTATCTGAAGTTCTTATTTAAATTTTCATTGGACAAAAACATTGTCAAACTTAATTAATGGGTAAAGAAGTGATGGGCAAAGAAAAGCTTTAAAATAATAATAAAAAGGTTAATAATAGTATTTAAAAAATAACACTACATCTTCAAGTGCAGAATACCAGCTGTTGGTTGATAATACAAGTAGAAACTTTCAGTAACTCTGAAAAAGAAACAAAGAAATGCTTTCATAATGAAGATATTAAAAGATAATTAAATTTTGTTTTAAATTTATTTTAGACATGTCTGTTAAGGTGAATTGACAGTGGGAGTAGTGTAGTTCCTGAATTAACATCTTTAATGAGGCATAAGAAGGGGTTCATTCTGCTAGATCTGGAAAACCCAAAAATATTTGTAATGGGACAGACCCATTTCAGATTTATGCTTCTAAACCAGTGGAGTCTTCATGGCATTGTATCAGCAGCAGCCTGTCAAGAAACAGAATTTTCTGAGGCTGATGTGTACTTCATGCACAAGAACATTGACACAAAACCCATGTTAAGTTTTTATTTCATATAAATACTTTCTGGTTTTAGATGTGCGTAAATTTCTGGAGTGTGCATAAAAGAATAGCTATGTTGTGTCTCTTGTTTTGTAGGGGATTAAAAACATCCTTAAGCTAAACTCTGTGGCTGGAAAATGAGGGTGTTTTTCTGTGTTTTGGTTTTGCTTGTGGGAAGATTTCTTCATAAAAATATCAAAAAAATGTGTGTTCCACAAATCTTGTTTCCAAGCTGCTTGACATCCTATGAAAAGATTAATCTTGTTTTTAGCACACTAACATAACACATTCAAAAATCTGTATTCTAGTTAAACAGCATGATGTCATATAAAAAAAAAGAAGAAAATATGTCTTCAGTTATTTTCTTTTTGGCTTTTTTACCTGTGATATTCAGATAATGTATCTAAAATACCAGATTATTTTCTTTCTAGAATATGCCTTTCTAATAGCTTTCTTTAGGAACACATTTTTCAGATCTTCCTTTTCTAAAGCTGAAGAACATCTTTCCATACCCTAAGGACAATGTAAAAACCATTCTTCATTATTGGTATGTGAAATAATGATGGTTGTTTTCCTACTGTAATACAGATAAGGGAGCACACTTAACTAAAATGTGAGATCTGTGAAATAAAGTACTGTCTCCCAAATCATCTATGTTTTCCTTACTGTCCGTATTTATTCCTTGGTGCTTTTCCTTTTACTCAGTATTGAACTTGCCAAACTAATCAAAATATATTTGTCTACAGAAAAACAAAGTAGAATCTTATGCAAATCACTGGAATAAGAATATACCCTCTATTTACTTCAGAACTGAACCTCTGATGGATTAGTTGGAACTCTTTACCTTTCTGTGTCCTGTGTGCCACTAAATGCATCTGCAAGGAAATTTGTGGAGATGATTGGCCATTGTGTTTTAGTTTGTTCTGTCAATTTGTATATGTAAACTGGAAATGTATTGTCAGATTATTTCCCAGTTGCTCCAGATGACACCTCTGCTGGAAAGGTGGTTTTTGAGTACAATGGAAATAAGTAAAAAGAAAGAAATATAGCTATCAGGTTTCTGATTGAAGTACCATGCAAAGCCAAACTACCACCTTACCATTCATGGGTAAGGCTTCTGCTAAATCTGGGTTAAAATGATTGCTTTTTCTTATTGTTTTCCTTAGGAAAAACAGAAATGCATTTTTTGAAAATTTCTAAATACACTTGACAGACAATTGTTGAACTGCATGCCAAATCTTTAGGGATTTAATGATCTACATTATACGCAGCTCACTGAGGACATAATTCCATACATCCTTTTTTACACTCTCAAAAAGAAGGAATTTCAGCCTTAGGCAAAATGAATCTACTAAGCTCTTAATTTCATAGTAATATTAAAAATATATTATTAAATCAAATCATATTTATAGGAATATGAACATGCTTTTCCTTAATACAAAAGTTGTAGCAGAGTCAGTGACCCCACAGTCCTGAGAGCCTGCACATGGGTCTGAGACACCTATCAGGGGCCTCATCTTTGCCAGAAAATATCCAGACGGTGTCCTATAGTCAGATTCATTCTCAGGTTCCTATTCCAGTCTATTTTCATGTTGTTCCTTCAAAACATGATTAAACTCAGCTCATTGGTGGTAGAGCTGTGCTATGGTACCAAAAAGCATTTCCCCAATACTGGCTGTGTGCCTCTCCAGCATGGCACCGAGATATCTCAGTGCAGGAGCACAGAGCACAGCTCCCTCTTGCTTCAGAAGTTCTACATTCCTGCAGGTTTACATAGGAAGGGCTGAGATTTACCAAGGGAAAATCACATCTGGAAAACCCGACTCCTCACCCTGGTGTATCAAAAGGAATTCCACGAGAACACAAAATGTTCAACCAAATCTCCACAGGAGCCAAAAATACTCTAAATTTCGCATATTTTTCTGTGCCTATTAGCACTAATTAAATTTAGGGATGACTGCTTGCATCCAGAAATTATTCTCTTACAATTCTTTGTGATAATAAAAAACATTGAAATGCAGGTTTTTCTTATGATTCTTGGCATTATGCTGTCTTCTTTCAAAGCTGGAAATATTGCTTTCTAAGAGAGGTGGTACTGCATTGGTTTGATGAGCCAGTTATTGAATAAAGCATGGCAAATCTTACAACAGAAAATACAGGCATGAAATAGCTCAAAGTGGAAGGTAGTTGCCCGCAGACAACTCAAAAATTAGAAATAGTGGATATACAGCTCATGCTTCAGCAATTAAGCAATATCACAGACCACGGTCCAATTTCTTCAAAACAGAAATTTTTTCAAAACATTACATTTATGAAGGAAAATTTACTTTGCAAAGGAAAAATGCAATGAATAAACACTTTTCAATGGAAGTGTCACACTAAACAATTATTTCACTGAGACATTACACAAAGCCATCAATTAGCATTTCATAAGGCACTATGCATAATGTGAACAGTCCTTCAATTGCAAATTTCAGGGGCATTTATTTAATATTGTTCAAAATCAAATTATTCAATTTATTAAGTAATAATGGTATTGCAATTCAAATAATATGTACAATTCAGGTAATTGAAGCCAATTGGAATCTGACTTAGCCCCATTTAGAGGACTCCCACCAAACTTTGTTCCACTGTAGTAAAGCTATAAGAGATGCATGATCCACAGCAGCTAAACTTTCTTTTTTGTCACCTCTTTATATTTTCCCTGAAAATATTCGTGCAATGGTCATCTTTTTCCATGACAAATCTGAAATTTTCTTTCTGAGTATTTCTCCAGGATCACTCTTATCTCTATTAATACAAATGGAGCAGATCATTTTTTAACTAGTGGGTAAAGACTGACAAGACAAGCTGTCTTATTTATAAAAATAGGGAAATTAAATATTTTATTTTAATTTATTATGAAGCCCAACGTTTCTGAAACTTTATACCTAACTAAACAGTTCGTGAACCAGAAAAAAAGCTTATTAGAAATAAAGTATATCTATAATCTTTAAAAGTCAATGAAAAGCTTAGTCAAATATCATACAAATATATTAGCAAATAAGTGTGTAATAGTAATATCTTTTGGAGATTATTTGTGTTCAAAACACTTGTAAGAAGCAAAATGTAGCTTCTATTTTAAAAATTCCAGTCAAAGCACTCAAGGATTGACATATATCTACATCAGGAAGGCAACATCAGATTCCCCATTTCTTGCTATCTGTGGGCTGAGTTTTTGCTTGATGAGGTATTACTGACCAGGCTGCAATAAAATAACAAGTTTTTTTTGGCCTTCAGAACAAACATATCCCAATGATAATAAGAACAAATTCTTTGAAGGTGGTGACACAACTGCAATTTAAAATTTCATCATGTTTTTTTTAAAATAATTTGAAAATATCTCACCAGATGAGAACAGAAATTTTGGACATGAATGAAAAATATTAATCAGGGATGTAGAAAATTAGAGTAATTTATATCTCCAAACTCCAATATAACCTTGAGAAATATGTTTAATCCTTCAGCATTTCTTTTTTCTATATATAAAGGGACTGTGGAAAAGGAAGCCAGAGAACAAATTGTCCTCAAGGGATTAACTTTTTATAATGATAGAAGCTACATAGTAGACTGGCATCCATCAAACCTATTTCTTAATTAAAAAACAGAACACCAAAATCCTGAAATATTCAAAACATAGATAAAGAAGAGTTAATCAAAAGATTGCCTCAAAATTATGTTCACTTATCAAATGAGAACCAGTTTAAACCTAAGACTCTCTTTAGATCAACTATCAGTGTAGGAGTCCATAACAAAATTTATATCTTGGATTTTCTGCTCCATTCAGGAGGGCTGAGGCAATGTGCTTCTTCTAATTTATTTTTGAAAGGGTGAAAACAAGAGGGGGCTGGCATTAAAGTATTCCAAAAACATCTTACTAGATATTCTAAAAAACAAAAAATCTTTCCTTGTCAAAACCATGATTCAGGGTAGCAAAGCAAACTGCTCATTTGGTCCCTAGTTTATAATTGTTGATGTTGGACTTGCTCTGTACACTTTGCACTTGACAGCAGAGTCTGTTTTCAGGAACTAAATGGGGCAAATATTTACATCTGGTTCTCGTGGTTCTCTGGCAGTAGAATGAATAAATATAAGAAGAAATAAAATCAAAGGCAGACTGGCTACTACACAGTCAAAAAGATTAATCAACCCCTAGCCAACATGCAGAATTAAAAGGACACACCAAGTGGGTTATTAAAAGCCAAAAAAAGAGGGCTGAAATAGAATATTGTAAAAATTTGTGTGAGATTCTTCAGTGTATTTGAGACCTATAGTGAGGTAATAATCTCTGCAGTCAGGAAAAAGTTTCTGATTTTGCAAGGCAAGATTAAAAAAATCTGCAATGAAGAAAGATGTCCAGCAGTGTTCCAGCCAAGCTCATAAAAGTTCAGGATTGCACAGCAACATGAGCTCTGGCTCTCTAAGAACAAGCAATGAGTACAAAGAGTGAAAATGAACATACTTCACTCCAGCTTGGAGGGTGAAATGGATTGGAACATTGTAATTTATGTACCTGCTGAGACCATACCAGCACAGCAATACATGAAAAAAAAAATATCCATTGGCAGTGCACCAACAGCTCAGCCTTTTTGGTCACTCCTTTCACTACTCCTGGCAGGGGTTAGATGATTTCAAAAGAGGTGAAGAAATGGATTCGCAACAAAAACAGTAACCATCAATGTGTTTTGAGGGCCTTACTTACTCCTTTTTCTTTCAGTGAAATCTATGTTTTTAATTATGATCAGCTATCTAAGCATGCTTCTCTTTGGAGATGAGAACAAAAGCATCTTAATAAATAATCTCTAAAATCTAGTTATCTAAATACATACATACCACAAGCAGGGTTTTTTATTGCCTGATACACTGCACAGTCACCTCTGTATATGTAAAACAGGTGTAAAATGCAATCACTGTCACACAAAATCATCCCCTCAAGGTAGGAGTGACTTAAGGAGGAACATGTCCTGTTTTGCTTGACTTTTCAGTGCAGATCTCACTAGACTGTTACTGAAGCCTTTGAAAACATTCCCAAAGCCTCAGGATCATTGTGAATAAACCCAAAGACCTCTAAGATTTGAGAGGTGAAGCTGGCTCCTAAGAATGCAGGTGTGGAAGGGATAGCACCTCTGGTGCCTAATTGCCATTCCCACTGCTGTAGATAACCTTGTCAGACAAGGACTGAAAAGGAGAGGAGCTGCCAAAGTGATTCCACTTAGTTCCTGGAGAAAACACAAGGCCTTTTCCCAAACTCCTCCAGCCCTCCTTACATTAGAGGAACTGTGGTTCTGCAGGTACTCTCGTGTAGCCTCCTGTTGTGCAAGGGTGTTCCTGCCATATCCAGTGCTCCCACAGTGGCAGAAGTCACTGGAAGTACCCACACAGGGCACATTCCACATACATGGAAGTACACACTGGGGGCAGACAGCATGGTGTGGATATGGCATGTGTCTATATTTGGAGAAAGTTGGTGAAATGAAATACACAGAGTACTGAGGTTCCATGGATTACTTTCTTTAGGTCCTTGGTGACAGTTTTAGTGATCCACCACATAGATTCATTCAGCTCCTGGTGGATTATGCAAACCAGACCTGGTGTGTTAAACAGCAAGCCCTCTCCTCTTGCTGCCTCCCAAGGAGCCCTCAGCTGGTTTCTCCAGAGCATGCCAGTTCCTGGGAAGGATACCTCTGACAAGAACACCTCCTCCAATCCTTTGCAGCTGGAAGTGGGCAGTCACTGTGGGCCCGCTGGGCACTGATGGTGCTTTGGCCTTCGCAGCTGGATAAAACTTTCAGAGAGCCCTGATCTTACCATACTTCACCTTCTAAATGACCTAAGAAGGCTTTTTATAATGTCTAATTATGGGTTTCATTTTTTCTTTTCTTATCAGTTAGTCGTTCCTCTGGCTGATGGTGGAAAAGCAGCACCATACCTTTGTGGATAGAAAAACTGAGTTAGTTTTTCTTGAGCTCCTTTCTCATGTCTTTCAGTAACTGGAATTGTTTCTGCTGTTTTGATCAAATGTTCAAATGCTACTAAAAACATACATGCAATGTTTGATGCCTTTCTCTATTAGTGAATTGAAGTAGGAATGACCAATAAAACTTGAATATTGGTAAATTTAGGGAGACACTGTGATTTTAGTAGCTCATTGATAGTTTAAATAACAGATCAAAACAGAGAGGAGAGGTGAAATCTGATAATTCATGTTCATAAAGTCATTGGGATACCATGCCAAAGTTTGTGATCAGTGAATTTCCATTTTTGAAGAACTGAGATGATGAAGTAGATAATTAGACAAGAATATCTAGGTGAAACTACAGAGGAAATGTAACCCAACACCAAAACACAAGTATCCTAATCATAATTTAACCCTGTAACCACGCCTAGTGCTGGCAACATTTTTATACCTCACAAACTGTGGGGAGGTGACTTACACAACCTGGTGGTAGCAAGGACCTGGGGAGCAAGTGGAAGGTGTGGATCAGCTAGGAGGAAAGAAAGCAGGTGATGGGAAGCACCAATGCGTGTGTCTGTCAGAGAGATCTTCCCCCCACTTCTGGCCTAGACTCTGCTTAGGCTGCAGCCTTCTGTGAAGCTAAAGTGGTCTGAGTTCCCTTTTCCCAGCTTACATGGAATTTACCCCTCAGCTTTGCTCATTTCTGGTCCTGCAGCATCACTGAGAGCCCTTGCTGGGCTGAGCACAGGGCACATCTATGAGCTGAGGAGCCGTAGCAAACCGCAGAGCATGTGGCTCTGAGTTCCTCCAAACAGCACGTGCTGCTCAGGCAAGGGGAGGTTTTCTCGGCTTACTTACGTTTTAATCTGATGTCAAGATTTTCATCTATGCTAAAATAGGCTTAACAGCTCCTTATCAATCCATATAGCCATATGCATATGGATAGCTATCCATCCATAGTAAGTATGGCACATTTAGTAGTTATGACTTTTGTTACAGTGAAGAAAATCCAAGAGGTCATTTAATGGCACAGGAGTGATGGCTATGCAGAACTCCAGCTCTGCTCCTGAAAATCAGGCTGTAAAATGGAAAATTGATTAAAAATGTGAGATATACTGCTTTGGTTATTGAAAGTAATATAAGAAAAGCTGCAGCATATCTGCTTATAAATGTTTCTGTATCACAGGGGGTCCCCCTAATGGTTTATATTTTTGGCGTTTGTCAATTAGTTTTAAATATGTAATTTTTGCTCTGTAAGAGGGGAACATTTTCATCTTGTGTTATTCTTATTGCACTGACCACTAGGTGTTTAAAATCCCTTGCACCAAGACATGATAGAGCACATCAGTGCTCACTGACCCACCCAGCTGGAGTAAGAATACAAACAGTTTACAACTTGCACTTCTTTCCCCAGGAGTAATGCAAGCACTGACCCTGCTGGCATTTAGTCCTTGAAGATCTGGGTGCCCCTTCATCTTCTCAAGAAGAAAGACTCATGTGGTTTCATTTAAGGGAAGCATCCTACAAGGATTCACTAGAATGGTGGGTACAAGGTCTGATTGAGATGTTTTGTGAGTACAGCCAGGAAGAGCTTCCACACACAGTCAGCAGCCAGTTAATCTTCTCCTCTTACTTCCACCAGGGGATTTCGTACCCTCAGTTAAAAAAATATTACATATACACTTGGTTTATGATCTGACACTCATAGAGGGACAGAAACCTACCTGGATGTGAGAGTGAGACTCTGCAGATGGAAATGGAGTGTGGGAGAAGCATTGCTGTGAGTCTTTCTCCCACTGGCAGCAGACCCTGCACTCCCAGCCACTACTGAAGTCTTGGGGTGGGGGGGTCAGGTAGGCAAAAATATGGGGCTCATCTGTACGTAACAAAACCAGCAAAGTTTGGGAGTCCAAGGAAGGATAAGGAAGTAAAATTGAAGGCCATGAGCCTCTGAGAAAATAATAAAAGTGTAAACCAATTATTTGGTGAACAAATTATAAGTAATAAGCTTGTGCCTCTTGAACAGTGTTACTGATTTTTATAGAAAGTATGCCAAATTTTATGGGATGCCTGTTTGTGAGGGAAGGGAAGAGTTATATACATGCAGCCATACTTCCTAAAAAGTAATCATGACAAAATTCATACTGGATTTGCTTTCCTGAGTGTGTTTCTGGTTTATTTTTTTATCATCAGGGTTAGTCTTAGTAAACCCAGGCATAATATTAGTGTGTAGGTCTGAAATTGTTTTGAGGCTCTTATCTCTGCTTTATTTTCTACTTTCTTTTTCACCTGATGTACTTTTATGTACCTTTGATTTAGAAACATCCAAAAAACTGTTGTCTTCTTCCCTCAGGTGAGACAGATCAGCCAAGTATTTTAGTATAGTTATTATAAATATGTCTATACTGCCAGAGGAAAACACTCACAATTAGAGGGAAAGTAAGTTACATTCCAAGAGCAGTAAAAGTTTTAACCTTTTAATTCTCCCTTCTTTTATTACTCTTTAAATGTCACAGACTGAAATCGCCAGAGCTGTATCAATTTATCAGATGAAGATACGAGTCCCTGAATACAGTTACTAATAGGCCTTCTCTGTGCAGTCTTGAACCAATAGATACACATTTGTTGATATAATGATGTATCAGAGAAATAGTTACATAATGGAGTTCTTGAAGAAAATAGTCACCCTCTCCCAAACTGCAAATAAATCTGGTTTTATACCCTGATTTTGAAATAATTTGGATCCCTTGGGGTTCCATGGCATGGGTTTCCCTTTTAGCTTTGTTACAGTGAAAGCACAAACTCTGCCAAGCTGAAATTCTTTAAAATTACCCAGATCCTTTAAATTTATTACTGGTTACTAACAGCTTCCCATGTTTCATTTATATATTTCAAGTTAGACCCAAGTATGCAATATGGGACAGGTCATATTTTTTAGCTTTTTTCTTTCCTAGATTTATAGTGTGAACTCCTGCATTAATATAATTTATGATGGATAATAGAACCTTAAAGCATATGGCAAAATTAAGTCTCAAGAATGGCAACATGAGTAATTCCATAATAAAAAGATGAGGCTGCCTCCATAGTACTGATTTTTTAGAATATGCTCTGTCAGCTCACTTATTTATAACAGATAGTAAATTTCATCTTTTTACATGCTTTCTCTTCCCAGCTTTTTATTATAGTTATTTTACATCTTAAATATTAACTTGCATTGTTACTTCATTAAATATATTTTCTGAAGCACAAAAAGGTATGGATTAAGCATTTTTATGTACACAGCATAATAAAGAATTTTTAGGATACTTGAATAAAATCACCTTATAAATACAGTAAAAAAATTTTACATCATCAACAATATTATTATTGTTAGAGAAATAACTTGACTTTGAAGATTTAAAAAGACTGCTCTTATTGAGTAACTTTCACTCTTTTACAGTACACTCAAGAATTTTGATCATATACCTTCTTTTAGATACCCTGAAGAAAAACAGCTCATCAGAAAGAGAGACAGCATTATTTGAACACCAATAACATTGTGAATCATGTGTTGGAGGGCTCTTTTGCCAACACTTGTGATGATGGACACTGCAAACAGCTGTGATATTTAGTGAGACTCCAGAAAAACTCAAGGATACCCAGGGGAAAATAGCCCCTTAAAACCTCGATGAATTATTACTCACTGCAACCCCATGGGGGCCCCAAGCTGGAGAAGGCTGCTCTTGAAGGACTGCACCTCAGGAAAGAGTGGCCCAGTTCATAGAAGTTTGTGGAAATGCAGTCACTCACGTTGGAGAAGTTTGTGGAGAGCTGTCTCCACTGGGGTGAACCCAGAGTGGAGCCAGGGAATGATGCTTCCCCTGAGCAGCAGCAGAAACAACCTGTGATGAGCTGACTTTAACACCCGTTCCCTGTCTCCCTGCCCTGCTGGGGGACAAGGTAGAGCTGGAACGGAGGGAGGGGTAGGGGTAAGGCTTTTTTAAGGTCTCATTTTACTTCCCACTGTCCTGCTCTGATTTTGTTAGAAATAAATTCAATTACTATGTCCAATTTGAGTTTGGTTTGCCTGTGATAGTTTTTGGTGAGTGATCTCTCTCTGTCCTTATCCGAACCCATGAACCTTTCACTACAATTTCTCTATCCTGTCCAGCTGCAGAAGGGAGTGACAGACAGACTTTTGTGTGTGCCTGGAATCCAGCCAGGTTCAACCCACTACAAGCTCTTAGGAAGAGAAGTGGCCAGAGACATGAAATTAAAAGCTAAAATATTGTGCCTATTTAAAAAAAACTATGGATTTTTCTTTAAAAATTAATGCTTTAATGTAGTACAAAAGCCAAGGATTTGAAAATAGCAGAGAAAATTACATTTAGAAAATGATGGGGCAAATGTTAGATCTCTTGAAATAGAAAAAGAATGAATTTTCCATGAGACACAAATTGAGCATGTCTCATTACTTTCTCCACATACCTCTCTTTAAGGCATATTTTAAAACCAATACTCTCAGCAATAGATAAGGTATAGTGTATTGGCATAACGAGCAGGAAAGAGTCTGAAGACACGAACAAAGAGGACTGATATGTTTCTGTGCTCTTTCAGAAGCGGATCAGTATATTTTAAAATCAGAGGAAGATTCAGTATGAAAATGTGCCCTTCCAACTTCCCTTAACATCACAGAATTACATTTCAGAACCTGATGGGATTCCATGGAACTATCAAGTGAAAAAGGTGTTATTCAACAGGAGTCAGGGTGGCAGACTGTGCTCCTCTTCAATTAGGCTAAACAAAGTTCCTGTCTGATCCTGAAACATAGATTTACCCTTAGAAAGTTAAATTAATCATCCTTCATTCATACATCTCTATAAAGATACTTTTAATTAGCACGTTTCCCCTTGGCTCTTCTCTTCCTTTTAACTTCTCAACACGGTCTTGATGGAACAATTGGTCTTTATTAATGTGTGACAGCTTAGAGCTGCAGCGAGCTGTTTGCCAGATGTTTGAACTCTGTTGAACTGCTGTTCACTTGTCAGACTAGCAATGAGGAGTGAACAAATATCGCACTATTCAGCCTCCCTCCTGAGCTGACGGAGAATTTCAAACAACTTCAAGGGCCAGAGCCAAAGGATCTGCTGAGAAAGAATAAGGTATGTTCCTAAAGAGATCAGTGAGCCCTGACTTTTCTAGAAAAGCAACTTTGTTTTTTATTATCTGCTGTGTATATGAGTCAAGGGCTGAAACATCAGAGGGACCCCACGCTACAGGGAGCGAGAGGCTTCAGAATGACACAGCTTTCACAGATCCTAAGGCTCTCCATGGACTATTAAGTAGAGGAGGGTATGGAAGGAAAGGGTCTACTGTAAAGCTTCTCCAAACAGGCACATTTGACTCTGAAGATGATCCTATCTGTGAGCAGAAAAGGAAGCAAGGTCTTTTGTGAAGTATTTTCATTTTAATCTCATGTTCCCGCAGAAGAGAAGGAACATAAGTTTTGTTTCTCCTTTTTGTTGGAACTCCTTGCTCACATTTACATACAAAGTGCACAGGGGCAAGTTAAGCACAAAAGTAGCCCCCCCATGATGCTAAAAGGTGTCCTACCCGTTCTGCTAATAAAATATACATGTGTACCTTGTAGGTGACCATCTTATCGAAGAGCTGCCGTGACTGGGAGAGCAGAACCGTGTCCCACCAGGACGTGTTCATAATCCCAGGCCAGGACAGCCTGGTCAGACAGCCTCTGACATCGGCTGACTGCCCCCTCCTAGCTAAAAGCACATCTGCATGTCTCCACCAGGATGCTTAAAATCACCTCTTGGAGTGCAGCATCAGTAAAACCTGGATGGATTCTTTATATACAAAATTGTATAGAGTGGTTTGGGTAGTCCCAGTACCCACTTTTTATTGCAAAAAGATAAAATATTGTTTGTTCTGTGACCTCAAAAAGCCTCAAGATTGTTAAGTAGGCTGAAATCACAACAGTTCAGCGTCATTATTTTGTACCAAATGTACTGCATTACATTGTTTACCATGCACTGAAGGACTCTTGAGCTGGATTATATAATGGTTGTTGTACAGGATGCTTTTGGAAACAAAATGGACCTCTCATGATTTTCTTTAGTATTCAAATTTTCTTTAGTATTCAGTGGTGATATAAACCCAAAGCCAATAAAATATAGTCATTTTTTTTGCTAGATTTTCACATTTTAATTATGATTTCACTATGGGTTCCAGATAAAAGAAAGAATATGGAAGTAAAAAGTATCTTTTATGCATAAATAATAAAAGGAGAAAAAAGAGAAGTTTAAGAAACCCACCAAAAAAAACCCCAAAAAAACAAACAAACAAAAAAATCAACAAGGAAACTCATCTCTAGCAATCTTTTTCTTATTCAGGGCTTTTCCTCCTTCAAACTGAGTTTAAAGCCCTCTCAATCAGCCCTGCCAACTCATGGGCTAGGATATTTTTTCCCCCCTTGCAGATAAGCAAGCCCCATCTGTTTCCAGAACACCTGGTGCCATATAAGATGCCCCATATTTGAAAAAGCCAAGATTATACTGACAGCACCAGTCTTTAGGACACCTGTTGATCATGTGGGTTCTCCTGTTCCTTTTGGGATTCTTGCCTTCCTGCTACCTAAGGGATTGAGGAAAACACCATCTCTGCTCCTGTCCCTTCAACCAACCATCCCAGTGCAATTTTTGATTGCCCTAGGACCCTTCAACTTCATCACTATGGACCTGAACAACCAGAGGTGGATATAAATTAGAGGGCCAAATAGCTCCAGGGAGTCTTCTAGTAAAATCTCATACCTGGGACCCCAGAGAGGCATCAGAAAACCCAAAAAGGAAAAATGCAAATAGTCAGGAAATACTTCATCTTGCAATAAATTTTAAAAAACCCCACACATTTTCTAGGTCCAGCAGATTTTCCAGTGTCAGTCCCTAAGCCAAAGTTTTTGAGCTCTCATTCTTCAGGGTTTATAAGCAGACCGCTAAAGCTGTCCACAGTTGTTTTTACGTGTCACTAATGATGACAAATTGTTTTCACATTTTTCTAAAGAGCTTCTACCATGTTTAACAGTGCATAAAATTCCATCCAGTTATACCAGATATGATTAAAGGATTTTGACAGTTTCTTCATAAAATGGACTGCTACTATGAGTTCACTAATCCTATAAACACTTGATTTTCATAATTTCCCATGTGATAGTACGAAAAATTGCAAATGAATCTGCAGTTTCTCCCATCTTTTGTCGTTATACCCAGCTCAATAAATTTGAGTTATCATTTCCCTTGTTCTCTCTGAGCTGAAATATTATTTTCTTACTTTATCTACAGGCCATCTTGAAATCAGCACTAACACCTAGAGGGACGTGTAATAGTCTCTCTGCTGATTGACTTGCTTCAAGTTCTTTCAGGATATTATTTTGGAAAATAGTCTTTTACCTTTCTTAAATTTGAAAAGATTGGGCCTCTAAAATCTTGTTTTCTTACATATTTAATTACTCAAAGCCTGGTTAACAAGCATATATAGCAGGGACAAGATGCATCAAGGCAAATAAATCAGCAGCCTGTATTTTCTTTTAAGTTTTCATCCATCTTTTATTATGTGTCCTTTGGCACTTAGATTGGGCTACAATATACAGAACCTTGTTATCTGTGCTGCAACTGAGGATCCCCTTACAGATTTGCCCAGAGAAAATCATAAGAAACTGTGCACAGTAAATGAAGTAATTGTGGTCTGCCTAGATCATTCCCTTTTTTTTTTTTTTTTTTTTTTTGATAGAGCTTAAAGACATTTAAAAACATCCTATCCAGGGCTTCATTAGATAGGGAAGAAGCAATACTCTTACACTGTAGCAGTTCTGCATCAGTAGTGCAGACAAAACCTACCTTATTGTGTCTTTCAGAATTATACCTGCTGTTTCTGATAGCATTATGGGTACAATTAAGTAGCTGGGGCTTTTCCTCTTATATTCTGGGATAACCAGGATTTAATATATTAATTTTGGAAATTCAGATATCTGAGAGATTAAAGCCCCTTTTCTGCATTGAAATATAGTGACAATGAGTCAATCCTTTTCTGACAATTCCTGCAAAATTAACCTTAACACACACCGCTGACTGCCATTTTGAGCACTATTTTCCCTCCTTTTTTCTTCTGTTAACAAAACTTCCCCTGAAACTGTCCTTTTCATGGTTTTAAACTTTAGTTATAAAGTCATGTACTCTTTTACACCATGTGGAATAGCAAGTGACATTTGCCCCTAACTTTCAAACTTTGGACAACATAAAAATAAAATTAATTAGCATGTAAACATACAAGTTTATGCTATTTTCTACAGCATTGAGAGAGTGCTGCATGCCAACGGTATGTGTACAAAACTTTTTATCTGTTATATGCAATTTCTTACCCTTCCCATTTCTCTTTCTGTCAGTTGTCTTGTGTCATGGCACAATCTATATTACCCCTTCATTTCAAAACTTCCTGAAACACATCTGCCACAGCCTGAACTGACTTATCATACCAAGGAAAGAGAGATGATTACCTGTCAGCAATTACAGTCTGATTCTGATGCTTGCTCTCCACTGTGCTGCTATAACCCAAGATAGTGTGAAGCTGTTTGTACAATTAAACAATCAAGTATGACAAGAACCTCGTATTTCAGCACAGCCACTGAAGAAAGAGAATAGACAAGTAAATTTTCTAATCAATGCACCTCTAAGTTTCCCCCAAAACAGACCAAGTGAAATACAGCTGACCTATAGGCAGGACTAATGCAAATAATGCCATCCTATAATTTTTTGCTCCCAAAATGTTTTTTCTTATATGGAACTGCCATTAATCTAATTATGTTATCTACTAGCTGTTGCATCTCTCTGTGGTGAGAATAATGCTCTCTCCAGCTACTTCAGCCAGAGGGAAACTCTTGCTAAAGAGCACAACCATTTTGCAAGAGGTAATTTAAGAAGCATAGGCATGAAAAAGAGGCCTGGATTTAATTAGGATTAGATGAAGAAAGGAAAAGTAAATAGTGTAAGTGGGATTGCCAGACCGAGAGGAGGACTGGTACTGCTTGACAAAGAAGAGGAAAACCACTTTAGTGATGGGCAAGGGTGAATTTTTCTTTAATCAATTCTTGGGACATAATCATTTTGAAGAATTTCAATCTAAATAGGAATAACATCACAGTCAGAGACTGAGATGAGAGGCACTGCAGGAGCAAAGCATTAACTACAAACTTTAGCATTTTATGTTAAAGGAACAATTTTAAGAAACAGTTATTGAGTTTACAAAATTGTCAGAAGCTTTCAGAATCTAGACTGGAAAACCAGGATATTTACATGCTTGGGAAGCCAGCATTGAGGGGAAGAGGGTACAGATCAAAAGGCAAATAAAACACACCAGTTTAATTATTTGACATGTCAGCTAAATACAAAATTTTAAATTTCCTCCATGAAAATTTTAGCAAAAAGTGATGAAAGGTAAATCAAACAAGAGAATCTATTTGGATTTCACTTTAGGCTTTGATAAGGTCTTTTGTTAGTCATGGAGTAATTTGGGCATAGAAACCACCAAGTAAATAAATACAGAATACTAAATCAGACCAGATGCCTTCTGCCATAAAAATACAAAGCAAAATAATTTAAAGATAAAAGACAGAGTTTCAACATAAAAGAGAGAATTACTGGAATTAATCTGCTCAGATTTTCAGCACTTGGATGTCTGAGATATAAAACTACAATGTTGAATACAGACAACACAAGAATGCATTTTCTACATTCTGATCTTAGTAAAGAACTAGCAAAACCCAGAAGAATTTCACAACCATACTTAAGGGTAGTATACTCTTATAATAACTTAAGCTCTCTGTATAAATAAATGTTGGCAAATGGAAAAATAAATGTGTCAGAAAGAATTGTCAAACTGAATCTCGTGTTTTAACAATTTCTGCTTTATCTAAAGTTATTTGGAAAAAAAATAAATAAGTGAATTGCCGAAGAGAGACCAGTAAAAGTCTCTTCTGAATGTGTCAGCTGTTAAAAAAGATCATGAAAACAAACCCCGTTGTAATTAAAAATAAAGCTGCAGTGACTTTATAATGTAGGTCAGTGGTGTTACTTCACCTTTGTATAGTTGCCTTCAATCTGATTATTCCACCTGCAGCGAAGAGATAGAAACAGATGCATCCTAAAAACAGTGTAATGTTGGTCACTGAGAAGGTCCTGAGTGGGGAAAGGTTGAGCTTTACAGGAAGATTTACATCAGAATATGTGTGGAGGAGTCGAGTCAGCTGTTCTCAGGACTTTCAGGATCCAAGACACCTTGTGCCAGCCATTTGAAGCAGTTTGCCAGATCTGAGAATAAATATATAGTTTAGCCATTACTATGGCCTTCTTCCATCTTCCAGCTGTTTCATACTGCTTGAGATGTCTCATGTGGAATTCATTATGATTTCTTTGGCTGTTTGGGACACTGCTGCCAATGCATTTAGCTTTAACAACAAATAGGAAAGAAACCCAACAGAAGTAAACCGTAATTTTTTCTCAGTCACTCTTGGTCTCTGCACAGTAGTTTTCATTTTAGCCTAGACTTCCTGCCAGTCTTAATGGTCGTACTCTGGCATCAAGGGAAGAGCAGATCTGGCAGAGTGAGAAGCTGCAGGAGCCAGTTTACCAGCAGGGCAGGGAATTTGCTGTGGTTCTAATTGAAAAAAGCATCCTCATTTGGGCTTTTGCCTTCCATATCTCTCTCTCTCTCTCTCTCTCTCTGCTGGCTTCCTGTTAAGTTCTATTGTGTTTTGCCAATGCAGTCATCATATTCTCTAGATATTTGATTTACATAATTGAAGCAGTCCAGCTTATTTTAGGAAAATTACAACTTTGAGGAAAAAAATAACTTATACAGTAATTATAGCAAAAATGTTCTGCTTTGTGTCAGACACAATGAAATTAGTGGGTTTAAAAATTAAGAACAAGGTTCTTTTAGCACTCTGTGTCATTTTTAAAAGAAGAATGAATACTCTTAAGAAGCAGCTTTGCATGTTAATCTCAGTGGCTGGGAACATTTCTTGTTAAGATATATGATGTCTGAAACTAATAAAAGAAATATTGAAGGAAGGAAATTAATTTTTCTGCAGTAAAATTTTCCTGTCATTCTGTAAGATAAGTTTCCATTAAAGAAGAGGGCTGTATGAAAAGTTACCTATTAGACTAAGCAAGAAGAAATGTTGAGTCCATGTTGATTTCATCCAGGATTTATCCAAGATATTGTCAGTCAAGAAAGTAAGATTCTGAGTGGGTTGGTTCCCATTAGTGTACAGTTCCTCTGTGCATAGGGTCCTTTTCCAAAACAAAAGGTGCAATACCGACTATAAAATATATATCATAGAAATCAGAAACCCCTGTCTAAATGTCAGATGTCTAAATGTAAAGATAAGATGGTGTTGCAATAGATCATGTGTATCATAAATGGGACTAATGTGCGCTGACAGAGAGCAGCAGAGTAGCAGCAATTAGGATTTGGCTAAACTAAATACATACTTGAAGGTCATTTTAAGGTGTTATCTCTTTCCTTTAATAATGAAGACAAATCCTCTATTTGCAATTATCCATTGCATCCAAAGTTTTCTTCCACTGCAGTACTTTCCTTCCTAAAACAAAACCTGGACTCAGGTCATCCCTTTTAGGAGAAATAGATGTTATCACACAGTGTTCTCCAGAAACTCCAGATCATTCTCATCTAAGATTGACAACTAATTCCACATTTGTGGAACCCTCTTAAAGAACAACTTATACACCAGGAGCACTTGAATATCTCAGCTGTGTAGGCAATTAGAAAGATTTTGCTCATCAGCACTCCTCATAAGATCATCTCAAAGCTAAGCTGAAATGTTGAAAGGTCAGTTCATATCAGAGAGGAATCTACTGATTCACATTATGTCCAAACCCCTTCCCGCAGCAGAACTACAATGCAGTTACTAGCATTGAGCAGCACTGTGTATTTTACTAGCATAATGCTCAGCAGCAACACTGTTCACCTCTGAAAATGAACTATTTCCCTGTAAAGCCTGCTAGAAAAAAAAAAATCATACAAATAGTCTTTATTTGAATAAATCAGGAAACCTGGAACTAAAGTCAAACCTAATTTCAAGCAGATGCATTTTTATATGTCTGTACTTACTTCCCTTATAACTCCTTGTTGCTTTTTAAAAGTAATGTGCCTCCTATTGTATTTTTTTTCCTTTTTAGCAACAGAGGAGGCTTTTTATTCGAGGTGCAGAAATACTTCCGTGCTGAATAGCAACCTTTTCATTCAGCAGCTTCTAGAGGTAGTTTCAAGTCCAATCCAGACCACACAAATGGATCTCAGGGATACCAGGGATAACCTCTGTCTAACTTTATGCAACATACCCAGCTTCACATTGCCTGCTTTGTTCCTGTTCACCAGTAGCCATTCTGAAGCCCATAGGGGACAATCTGTGGAGGCAGGGTATGCTCAAAATCAGGATTTAGAATAACAACCCGGTTGTTTTCTCCCTTTAATTCAATCTATGATTTCACTTTTCTCCCATTTAATTTAATCCAATTATTTTTACGATGAATAATGCAGTGTCCACAATTTAATGGTATCATTACCTCATTGGCATATTGGTCCAAGAAAGATGATACTTTTTAATTAATCAGAAAAAGAACATGTGTCTGTCTGAAATGAAGGGCCAAAGGTGTTCTACTCAGAGTGGTTAATCAGACATTTATTGACCTTCTAGGTACTGCTGCATAATGTACAAGCTGTAAATGACCTCTCTTTCAACACACTAATGCAATCACAAACTTCAAATCAAATTGAACAAATTTGCTTCATATAAAACCAAAGCAGCTCTGTCCACAAATTTCTAGGCTTACAATATCCTGCAAGTTTTGATATACATCTGGAAACGAAATACAGCTTGCTTGGAAAATGGCAGTATAAAATGAAAAATTTGGAGAGAGAAAATCAAAATCAAACCAAAACAAACAAACAAAACACACCAAAAATGCTCCGTTTTCACCTGCCTGCAATTAGGCAAACACATCAAAACAAAAGAAGTTATCTTGGGAATTGACTGACTTTGTGTTACGGCTGCCCAGCCTATACACGTAATTTGAGATTATTTTATCTAAAGTATAGCTTGAGATTATTTACATCTAACACACAGACGAATAACAGTAGCTTCTTTAAATAGGTTAAAAAAATAATCAAAACCAAATAACATATCTTTAAAACTCACCTGTAAAACTTCGGAAAAACAGCCTAAAACATTGCTGAGATTTCAATATCACAGAGCAGAAATAACAGGGCAGAAAACAGATCGGAGTTAAAAAGTTAACATAGATTGGATGGAGACCTCAGGATATTTACATTCAATATGAATAGAATATATCCTGTTATTGGCCCCATTTTAAATTGATCATTAGCAATTACAGATAAAACAATAACCAGCACTCTTTAGCTGATGTTTAGCATTAGCCATCAGGAGGAAACAAATAGCAGATAGTCTGACCCTCACTATCTCACAATCTTGTCCTAGCTTGCTGTGCTGAGCACTGACTTCGTAATTTGGGCAAATATTTAATCTTGGAAATTAGTTTTTTCATGTTTCCCTATGCAGTCCATTAAATATACTTGGGATAAATCCACTAAACTCTTGTTCTTCCACAGCAGGGAAATGTTTGCTTTATATACAGGCATTCTTTTCCCTTCTAATTCAATCAGCAAAGCACAAAGCCAGCATACATTATATATCAGCTTCTGTCATTAGGAGTTAGTAAGAGGTTATTCAGCCCTATTTGGCAAAAATTAATTTCATGCAAGTGTTATGTACAGTGCACAGACATCTACAGTCAGTCTTAAAGTATTTGATGTAAGTGGGTACAACCTGGTAACATATGGTTTAAGGCCTTTTTACATAACCTCCTTCTTGCTGATGCATTTTGAAAATAGCTCAAGGGGGACAATCTGGTTTAGCTAGGAAGTAAGTGCTGCAGTTTGATACAAATCCACATGTTTACCCCGTGAGCACTGAGCAGTTTGATTTCCTGTCTGGCTAGTGTTGATTAGTGTTGCAATGTGAATACAATGATAACTCGACATTGCAGAAATTCCTTCCAACCTAAAAGGGTTATTTATCCACATTCATTCTTTGTGCCTGCTGACGTCTCTCCACCTCCCCCCCACCTGTTCAATTTTACCCATGTGACCTCATCATCAGTGGCTCTGGGGGCAGATGACCTTTAAAGGTAAAAGAGAGGATTCCAGTGTACAATTTGACACCTAGCTGGCATCAAAAGACAGGGCACATGAGGAATGACTGCATGTAATTCTTCTGCCTCTAGAACATACAGCAAGCTGTGTCTGTAGTTACTTGAGCCGGAATACTTACACAGATTCACATCTATAACATGCAAATTACAAACAATTTTCCAATAACTTTGAAGGCTTTTTTTTATATGCTTTCTCCCATTCTCCCATTATTTAGATTAATTTTTATTTTTACTTTTGCATTTTGTTTGGGAGCTTAGTGAACAACATCTGTTAAATTTGAAAATTACAAGATTTTTTTCTGAATGAAAGTGTTAGGGAGGAGCAAACCTTAGATTTGCTATTAGTGACACACAGCTTGGTGTCAGATCATAGGACTTATCAGAGTGCAAATCCATTGCCTCATCCAGAGAAGAAACCAGAAAGGAGTGTAGAACTGCAACGTGGCACCAGCCTGATCAAGGATCTTTGTCCTGCTTGGACACCTCTCTCCATCTCCCTCTGATTGCAGACTAATATAACATACCAGGTCTTGCCTTTTTTCTCCAAGCTCCCCTTGAAATAGCCTGGTCTTTAAAATGAAGGTGACTGTGCCCCTTCTACACAGTTTCATTCCAATTCAAAGGAGCCTTGAATCTTTAGATGTCAGAACAAGAAAAACACAAGCAGCGTTTTCCCACCAAGTTCTGAATGCTTACAAGTCAGCAGCTTGGGCACAAGCCAGTAACACCTTTCAGTGTAGCACACCATTTCTGTCAACCCTTCCTGCAATCAGGAAAAATGAAGATTGCATTTTATTTCATAGTAGATCTTATTGATAGCATGATGTGCCTCCTGATGTGTTTCACACTATAAGAGAGACAGGAATGAGTTCCCTTTAACAAATCCATAACTGCAGAGTGCATTGTAGATTTCAGACACAGTTTATACACAGCAGAAGTTTCACAAAGCCAGACATGAAGTTAGGAATGGTAGAACAAGGCTTGTACAGCAGAAACTTGGCACAGAGTTAATTTGCAAGATTACTGCATTTTTCCATGTGTTTGCTACAAGTTTATTTCCCTTCAAATTTGTGTGCAAGATTGGGAGGAATATTGCAGGGGTTTTCAGGACTGTAATGCAATTTTTTATTGCATTTTCATTTATAATAGAATTCATTTCCAAACTGTTACTCTGTTTGGAATTTTCTTATAATGCAGGGATTTCTTCCTAGTCACAAATCCACATGGTTCTCATATCCTCTTCCAGTGTAATTCTTTAAATGCAATCTTTCTGAGTTGATTTTTTGTTGTTTTTTTTTTTTAATTAATCTTATGGGAGATCGAAACTGACATATACATAAGACACTTTCCATCATGATAAAATTGAGCTTTCCTCAGTAAGATGATTCCTGGAAAAATATCTTTATTATTTATTTCACCTAAACTACCTCCCAGGAGATTCAAAATGTCTAGAACTTTGTAAGCAATCAATCATTGCAATAGAGGTTTCTATCATCTACACTCATATCTTTTGGGAAAAAAAAACAAAACCTGTAATCAGGTTTCTATCTGCTCCTCAATTTCTGCAGGGCTAAACTAAAAGTGAGTATGCGTATCTTCTTCAAAGAGACTTGAAGAGCTAACAGCAGCAGGCAGAGAGTGAGCAAGAGATATCAGAAGTGTCAGAGATAAACAAACTGTCACTAATAATTACTGAGTCCTAAAACAAGTACAGACCTGTGTGTCGAGTGCCTTTGGAAACCTTTCTACAGAGCAAACTGTAAATAGGCAATAACCTGAAGGTAGTCACTATACAAAGGCTGAAAACATCCTGTCCTTCCATGAATCATAACTTTCCCTTTAAAAGTTTTGCTGGAATATCATTTTGAATGATAACAAGATTTCAGCCTTCACCAACATTTAAAAAAACATCTTAAAACTAACTCAGGTTAGTCTTCCATAAAATAAAGGTGTGTTTCCAGCATCAAGATAATTGTCTTGATTTAAAAGTTTATTGGAGATAAAACAGAGGTACCTTTATCAGGTTTTAGAAGCTTCATCAATGTAAATAGACTAAAGTTTCTTCCTTTTAGGATTTTAGAGAGATTCACTATTTTGATGCAAAAAAACATGTAAAAATTTGATGCAAGGATAAGTTTTTACTTTTCTCCAGAAGAGATAAGGTTCTAACTACTGGCAGCCAATGTTATTAGGCCAAAATGAAAACCATTTCACATCTCTGATGGATGGTTTATCTCTCCACAAATTCCAGATGTGTAGACTTGTTAATTTGTGTAAATTACTAATTTCCCAAACTTGTTCTGATAGATATAAACTCACTATCTTAGGAACTGAAAAGTTCTCTAATTGCATGTTGCCACATTAGTTAAAAGCAACATCACAAACAAGTTTTCACAAGTTTTCCCCTTGTCTTTTCAAATGAAAATATCTAATGAAATAAAAGAACTGATGATAAAAAACTCATTAGAGGAAAAAATAGTGTATGCAGTTGGCTAATAAGGTACAGAAGAGCTGCAGCTTGACATTTAGATGTCATTAAGTATCAAAGATAACACACAAATTATCTGGGCTCAAATCCAGCTTATGTGTATAACGGCAATATAATCAGAGGACACACTATTCAATGAACTGTGCTGTCTAATGTAATTCAGTTCTGTTTCTTAGTCTTACCTTACAGTATCCATCAATTTTATTGTTAGTGTTACCCACTGTCATGGCTTTTGTTTAAACTACAGAACATCACACCTGAATTTTCCTACTACACCAGCTCCTGATGCTGATCCATTGTTTGCAGTGGTAACTTTATATAAATTATTGCTTGTGTTCTGTGGTCAGTGGAATTACCACTCGTCACTAGAATTTAGCTCATGATAATTTTAAAAAGTAAATTAATTAAAAAGGGAATAAAACACCCAAAACTTCCTCCATAAATGTCTAATTTTATAAAAGATACAAATTTCAGATAAACATTTTTCAAGTTGGCAGTACATTGAAGGATGAAGTGACTCATTTACAGACAAAATAGGAATGAAAAGACATTAGACAGTTTTAGATTCTGCTCCAGAAGAGCCCTAAAGGAATACAAATACATATTCTCTCACACAAGAACATCCTAAAAGGAAGTGGTACAATATGAGGAACTATAGAACAGCAGCTAACTGCAGACCCCAAGAGGATAGGAACTCTGTCCTATCCACCCAGTCAGGATGCGGGAACTAAGCACAGAAATGTTCCTTGTCCCCAAAAGGTTGATACTTTTTTCCGGAAAAAATCAAACAAAAACCAGAAGCACAAAAGGATCAAAGTGATATCATTAGAGGTCCTTTTAAAAGGGGATGCCTATTACAAGGAAATGTCTGACTGCAGAAAGTGTAACACTCTGCATCATCCCACCATCTGTACTGTCCTGCCACAGCCCTGCTGCTTGGCCACAGAGCTGCTCAGCAGAGAAATGATCACATTATTGGATTTTCCTCATGTTCCCTTTCTCCAGTTGCCTTCTCTCCAACCAACCCACGCACCCACCCATCTTTGTTCTATTCCCATTGGCATCACTGAGTGATTCACAATCTCCTTTAGTGATTTTAGCCTTAGTGATGCCCAAGGGACCAGCAGTTCTCCACCACCTTTTGACATTCTTCACCCAATGGCAGCCCCAAGCACTCCTCTTCCACTTCATATAAAGCCCATTAGTTTCTCTTGTTGTTTTACTGTTGTCTTACCTAATACAATCTCTTTGGGTAAATATAAATGCACTTCCTTTTAAAATGCACCATATGAGAGACCTGTTCTCATTAGACCACATTGATATAGTCAAACTATATAGGCTAAAGAATTTGATTCCCCAAGAATTTTATAACTACTGAAGAAATAAGAAATGATCATGTTAAAGAGAAGGGATAGGTATAAGTCCTAGCAGCATTTAAAAAAACAATCACTAATTATTTTGACACAAGAAATGTGTTAATGAAATTCAGTGCCAGCACTGGTTGGGAGAAAATGTCAATACAGAGAAAAATTGGAATATCACAAAAGAAGAACTGAAAATCCTCTGGGACCAAAGAAGAAGATAAAAGGACAGAGTACAAAGTCATGCATTCAGAAGTAAAAAATAATTCTGCTATATATGCTAGAAGCAAGTTATCCATAGATAATTGGGTGACAATGAGACGCTTAAATGATTCAGCTGTAATAAAGGCAAAAGCTAACAAGAATGTTTTGGGACAAATGTTTCCAGATGAAACACCAAAGTTATATGCAGTAAAGGCACACAGAAGAATCTTGTTTATTATGGGCAGTTTTGGATACTGATGTTCAAGAGTGACAAGTTCAGCCCGAAGCAATTCAGGGAGGAATATTAGGAGCGGGAGATGGCTGGAGACAGTCAGGCTTACAAGTGGGCTCAGGTTACAAAGAATGACTGAGAGGAAATACGATTGCTTTATACAGATAACTCTGGGACATAGATGCCAATGTGGGCAGGGAGCTGTTTAAGCTAAAGGATGTAAACAGACCATGCAGCATGGAGCTGTTAACAGGCTATGACTAAATATAGGCTGGCAGTGAGAAGCTTTCTATCTATTAGAAGAGTACAACTGTGGAATAACCTATTTCTACACTATCATAGCAGCAGAAGCAAAACCCATATTTTATTACAAGATGAGGCTGGAAAATATTCTGGACCGTGGTTGTCTGTAGTGGGAGATCCATCTGAAACTGTGCATTTTTTAGCATAAATTCAGTATGGGTAAGGCCTTATCTCCACTAGAATGCAACACAGCTAAAAGGCTGTGGATATGCACTACGAATTCATTCTTGATAATGAAAGAAACAACTGCTTTCAACAGCTGGTGTGAGTATCCCTATACTGAAGTTATCACTCAAAGCAGGCTAGCAGCCGTCCTGAGTCACTGCAGGCAAAAACTGCCAGACCACTTTAAATTCTCTCCCTGACACTGGCTGATTCTGCCTGAAGCAATTTAGGGAATGCTCATGAAAAATACTTTGCTGGCAGATACAGGTGACTAGCAGCAAGATGTGGTAATTTCTTCCACCATAGCTGGACCAGAAACATGACATTTTTCTGCGTCTCGTTATACTGGGTCACAAAACTGCACAACTGCTTATTTTGGAACCTATTGAACTGATCTAGACATACCCATGCTAATATAGTTCATTCCCAAATGTTTTATTCTACTAGAATATATAGTGATATAAATATTTCAGTGAAATATAGTGTTCCTGATCTCAGTAGTTGTACTAGGTTAAAAGTTATGTGTAGATGAAGCCTGGAAGAAGCAGGCCTTACCTATCCTCTCTCCTTCTGATGAGACCCAAGCAATAGTAATCACATTACACTGAAGTCCTGACACAATTAGCAAACATGCTGAAATGAAAAAAAAATTCACTTTAGTGCCCCTGAAAGCTTTATTGTAGTTAGCAAGTGTTCATTTTTGTAATAATATAATTGGAGGAATGGAAAATTGCAGGTAATTGCTGTTGTTGTGACCTTGATCTTTTAGTAATGTAATTAATGTAATTGCTACTATTTTGAATCGTATTCTTTCATGGGCAGCTTCAAAGTCTTTGAGGAGAGTGATAAGGGCAAAGCTGCAACATAATTTTTTTTTCCCCTGCGCCTCTGTTGGCATTTGGAAAATAATTCACCTTTTGCTGAAGTTCTGTTTTGGGTTGGGAGTTTTTCCCTTCAGTTTTCCATATCCTAATTTCCTACATGACTTGTAAATGCTTACATGACACACTCTCTAGACACTGTTGACAATCTTGAAAATCAACACTATTAAAAATCTTTTTAAAATCAAATAATTTTGTTTAATGACAAATGCCTTTCTCTACACTACCTTTTGTGATTAAGGAATACCTCACATATTGATTTTCTGAACAAGATAAAAATGCCTCAAAAGTGAATGTGTATATACATATTTACCTTTTCTCACAGAGAATAGAAGGTTCGATGTCATTAGTACAAAAAATGTCCATATCCACTGTTGGACACAATCTAGTAGCATGGAAGACTCAAAAAAAATTTTCAGCAAATGCCTGGGGAGAGGTTTAAAACAAGGACATGTAAATATTTCTCGAGAGCACTCTGACAGACTTCAATAATTTCCACCTAGGACTCTCTCTCTACCTGTTTTATGTTTAGCAGTTCTTACAGGCCTTTTCTCCCATGAAGCCATTCATTCCGTTATTGAACCTAACTAAAAATTAATCCACAAAGTCTTGCCTCAAACACACACTTTCTTACTCTGTGACTTAGAAGTACCAAGTAGTATGTACTTTATTGTACTTAATTTCCCTCATTCTGGAGCCAGTGAGCAGCTCTTTCCAATGCACCTTCAGGACCCTATGGATCTCTACAAGATCCCTTTCCCAATGAAATATTTTCTGTATGATATATGATAACATAGAACCAAAACCTCTGAATCTGTGGTGACTGACTGTGACACGCACCCACATCTGGACTCAACTCAACCATTTGTTATTTGGCTTTAAATTAATTTATTTCCTTTTGTTTGCGTTTTAGGCTTCTGTTTGTTTTATGCCCTGTCTCTTCAGGTTAAGATTTCTTTCATCTTCTTGGCATTCTCATCCATTTTTCCAACAATGAGTAACACTGAGGTTCCCATCTGCTAAAACACTGATTCTCACAGACAGATCTCTTGGCCTTGGCTGTCAAGATTACAGGATTATAACCCGCAAGTGAAAGAAAATTGAGATCTATTTCATGCTGCCTATGTATTCATTCATCTGCTGTCAACATAGGTGCCTTTTCTCCAAACACTTTTTTTTTTCTTTGCATTGTGTTTAAGGAAAACAGCTGTCTTTTTTTTTGTGGGTTTCTTTTTTTTGTCTTTTTAATTTTTTTTTCCATTTTTGGTCAGTTTTTTTAATAAGCAAAATCTGCTCAGAGATAGGGCCCCAAACTCACACAACCAAATAGAGAAGTGCTTCCCATTATGGCAATTCCTGTAACACATAGTTAAACCATGGCAGACTTGTGACCCCACGGGGGACCCACACTGGAGCAGCTCCCGTGGTGCAGACCATGGTGAAGCAGCTGTGCTCCTGCAGCCCATGGAAGACTAGGAATACTAAGGTGGATTCCAGCAGGAACCTCTTGCTGCAGCCAGGCTGGGGACAAGAGGAGGCATTCACTGCAATGTTAAAGCAGAAAGAGCCAAGGGTGGAGCTTGTAATGGACTTTAAGTTGTTGTAGTCCATGCTGTGAGTTGTGTGTTACAGGAATCACTCCAACAGGAACCACCATCTAATGGAGGAGGAGCCTTACAAGAAGCAGCTGCAGTGCAGCCGTGACCCAACCTGACTTGGTGCCCAGTAACTCCTCACACACAGCTCCTCTTCAGTCCAGAGTGACCACCAAAACAGATGGAGCCCAAAGTCATGGACCAAATATTAACTCAGTGAACATTTGGAGGACATTTGTGGATATTTCATGGACATTTTGTAGAGGTGGTGGTTAAATTTAAGCCAACAATGTCCATGTATCATATCAAAGGGTGGGAAGGAGGCATGTTTTGAATACAGTGGGACCTGGGCATGATGATACAGAAGGTGGAATGTTGTTTGGCTGTTAATTTTTCCTCACAGTGGCTAGTATAGGGTTATACTCTGGATTTGTGCTGAACAGAGGGTTGATAACACAGAGATGTTTCTGCTATTGCTGAGCAGGGCTCACCCAGAGCCAAGGCCTTTTCTGCTTCTTGTACAGCCACAGTGTGAGGGAGCTGGGGGTGCAGGGGAGGAGACACAGCCAGGACAGGTGAGCCCAGCTGACCAAAGGGATATTCCACACCAGATGACATCATGCTCAGTATATAAAGTGGGGTGAGGAAGGAAGAAAGGAAGGAAGAAAGGAAGATGTTTGGAGTGATGGCATTTTTCTTCCCAAATCACTTCCCAAGCCCTGCTTTCCTGGGGATGGCTGAACACCTGTCTGCCCAAGGGCTGTAGTGAAAGAATTCCTTGGTTTGCTTTGCTCCTGTGCGTGGCTCTCACTTTAGCTATTGAACTGCCTTTTTCTCAATTCGTGAGTTTTTCATTTTTACTGTTTTGATTCTTTCCCCAGTCCTGCTGGTGAGGGACCAACTGTGTGGTACTTGATTGCTGACTGGAGTTAAATCATGACAACTGGTAAAAGCTATTTAAAGCTAGCTACTTAGCTCTTCCCTCTGCAAGCTCATACTCACATTAACAAAGAGACCAAGAACATAATTTATCATTATCCTTCTCTTTAAGAGTTTATGCTGTAACTATTTCCTTAGATTGAGGGTTTTCTGGGACTTTTTTAGAGTGTAAATAAGATTGTCCTGTGAGTGTATTTATGTTTTTACTCATCCTGTATGTGTATGTTCAATCTGAGTTTGTAATCTAAGCCAAGCCTCCTTCTCTGCAATAGCTTACTCATTGCATATGGAAAGGGCACAGAGAGAGAACACAAATGTAATAACCTGAATGTTAATTATCTTCTACTTTTAAGTTCCAAGTGGAAACTCTTTGGTAAACAGGTTGAAAGCTGTGAAAATATCTCGAGGGCACATGCCTGGGGAAGCATTTTTAAAATACCCACATAGAATGGTAAGGCTTTTGTAGAATTCCATCAAGGAAACAGTTAAAAACTAGCTTTTCAAAATCAAGATTACTTCAAGTGTATTATCATGATGGCAGTCACATCCTTCTCTTCTGGTCTTGCTTTATATCTTGTCTCTGTTGAAAGTCTCTAGAGCTTCCTCAGTCAAATATTGCATAGCTCCTGAATACGTTCTCTGTTCTTTTTCCCCTCCTATTAAGTCCAAACTTCTTCACACAGCTTTCTCAGCATCCCCTTCTCCCTGTGTTCCCCTGTTATTCCTCCTTGCTACAATCCCCTCACTTCTAATAAGGATCTTTGTGGCTTTTCTCATTCTTCTTTCCATTACTGCCCTCGTGTGGCACCAAATTCCGCCTTCCCCAAGTGCATCAAGCAATCCTCTTCGGCACTGTAAGATCAAAGACAGTCCTTCCAGCTACACAGGCTGTTACTCTTCTGAGACAACACAAGAGACATAAGGGTGGGCTAAGATCTCCCATGCATATTTGCTTTTTCTGAACATGCTGCAGAGCTGGGGTTGAATAGCACATGAATAGAACATCTAAATTCCCAAAGTCTTCATTTGGCTTCCGAGTTCCCTTTGAAGAAGTTATGCTTCTATTGATAATTATGGAAAACTTCCAAAAATTGCTCTGAGTTTTAAATGGCAGCAGAATTTGGTCCCAGTGAGGCCAAGAAAGTTGTAATTCTTCTTGGATTTGGCACCATAAAATCATGTCCTTAACAGAGGGATGAGATATGACCTAAACCTTGGGATGAGTGAACAGCACAGAAAATTCTTCAGCATTAACAGACCTTGGAGATACAGCTGGATTTCTCACATGTGCACAGCAGCAGCTAGGGCTCTTAAATCATGAGGCTTTACAGCACCCTACTGAACAAGCAGGTAAATCTACTGATCAGAATTGATTTGCTGCTGCCTTGCCACAGAAGAAAAAGCTCAAATTCCTTTGCTGATGAAAACAGAGAAAAATCCGCACCAGTTTTCAATTCATTCTAAGCTAAATAATGACAATGAGCAATGTGAATATTTTGTTTTCCATATAGTTTAATCCCTGGTGCACTTTTTGTTTAGTTACAACGTGCCTCAAATAGGAATGCATTAAAGTATAATATAAGTTTTAATAGCTGTACTTATGTGGAGAGAAATACACATGTGGGCTCTATTCCCCTATACCATACCAGCCATGGGAAATTTATTTAGATTTTTTGTGCATCTGCTGCCTCAAAATGAACATTTTTATGCTCATTAGGGATACATCTTGATGAAAATGAACTTTTCAACTACTCTTATTCTTCAGTTGCTGGCTGGGGTTTTTTTGTTGTTTTTTTTTTCTGGTACAAACCTCGTCCTGTCTGTGTGCACATGCCCGGCAGCATGTTCTCAGATGATGGGAGAATAACATGTCAGATCCTCCCCTGACAGTTCTATGAGCCCTGCTAGTGCTGCTTGCCCAAGGCTGTATTCTTTATGTAGCAGGAAAACAGCAAGAAATGGCTTTCAGGAACCAGGGAGCAAGGAGGTGGATAGAGTGTGGGCATAGCTGTGTGTTTAAATATGCAAAAAGTGTCAGAAAGGAGCTATTATCTTCATTAAACACTGAAAAGCTAGACAAATGAGCAAAAATCCATAGGAACCTTCAGATTATCTAGATCCTATTTTGCTGTTAGAGATCAGTGTCTGGGAGGACCAGGATTAGGCTCTCTGTGTACTATTAACTTTCTGTGTGACATTAGATGAACTATTTGCATATATTTTTAAGCCTTCACCCAAATTAGCATATTAAAATGCCTCCATCGACTTTCACCTTTTTTTGAAGCAACATTACAACACTGCCATTCCTCAGCCTACAAAACACTGTCACCTCTGAAGCTGTTACATAACAGACATTCCTCCTCTTATATGCAGCTTAAATGCATAGCTTCATAGTTAATTGCCAGGCTATCCAAAAAAGCCTGACCTGTTAAGATAGATGCTGTTCCAAAATGTAAGAAAAAGCCAAACCCTCCCCAGGGAGCATGAAATGTAAGCTGAAATGGAAGACACAAGAAAAAAAAAATTAAATGTGATATAAAAGAAATCAAGAGGTGTGTCATCACTACCTGTGTCATAAATGATGCCTCATGCCAATAATGTGACTATTATAAAAATTAAAACAGCCAAGAAACCACCTTCACTGCAGCTGTTTGTCTGGGCTATGGCTACCTATTGTTCACTGGGTAGTGTTTTCTTCTCACCTCCTTGCATCTTACATTTCACAAAGTCAAACTTCTACGAGCATTTCAATTGCATAAAATATTATCATTCTTTATGCACCCAAACACTTCAGCAAAAGAAGCAGATGCCTGCCTCGACGACGTTTTGGTCTAAAACCTTAACCCAAAGGTTTTTGCTGATGAAATATTGTCTGCTCTTTATTTGCTGATTTCTTCATAATATGTAGAAATATGGAAAGCTTAAAATTTCTGATGTTCTATAAATGTTCACCTTGTCTCTAGGACAATATATTGGATTCTTATGTATTTAGAGCTATGCCATTTATTCACATTCATAGAGAGGAGAAAACCCAAGAATATCAGAAAAATCAAAAAGTGACAAAAGAAGGGGGGAAAAAAGAAAGAAATAGAGAAGAAGGGATTTATTTCATTTTAATTAATTCAGTAATTCTTCATCTGTATGCTGGGCTTCCACTTACAACAATGCAGGGGTGTGCAGAAACATTGCTTAAGAATCTTACATGTAATTTATACAAATCAGAATAAAATTTCACCTAAATACTAAGAATATGTTTCTTTGACTGGAAAAATATTTAATAAAACTCTATTACAAGCACACGAAAGTAAACAAACCCATCTTAAACAAAAAAAATTACTTTGAAAAGTCAAAAAATTTAATTGTAAAAAAGAGGATTTGCCTGCCACAAAACCCTCACTTTCAGCTTGATTATCCAACTTAAATGACATCTATCTGCATTTTAATCCCTGCTTGGAAGTCTGCTGGTAGAATTAATAATTATAATCAAAACTCATGAAAGTCCATGCTAATGATAAGATAAAGAACTTACTCCCACCACCTACAGTGAGAAGCTAATCTTCCTCAATGTTCTAATCTACTGACACACAGGGTTTGATCTGAAATAAGGTCTTAATAGTAAATAATCTGCCTGTGAATGGTTCTGCTGAGCAGAAAATTGAAGATTAAAGAAGGAACTCTGCAGAATTTGCTATCTCTGATTTTCTCCAATTTTAAGACTGCTTCTCCAGTGCCCTTCCCCCAGGAAATAAACCAAACCAAACCAAATAAAAAACATCACCCAAAACCCACTTTTTTTTTGATAGTTGCTGCCACCCCAAGGACACCAACAGCCAGAGCTGCAGAAAAGTGGTCCCTGTGAGGCTGCATCTTGTGCAGGTGTGTGCTGGTTTTGGCTGGGGTAGAGATATTTCTCTTCATAGTTGCTGGTACAGGGCTGTGTTTGGATTTGTGCTGGAAACAATGTTGATAATACAATGATGTTTTCCTTACTGCTGAGCAGTGCTCAAAGGCAGTCAAAAGCTTTTCTGCTCCTCTCCCCACACCATCAGCAAAAGGTCTGGAAAAGTGAAAGTTGGAAGCTTTCCCATTTTTTCTCATTTTTTCTCATTTTTTCTTATTTTTTCTCATTTTTCCCTTCCCATTCCCTTCCCCCATCCCACATGGGTAGGGAGTGAGTGAGCAGCTGTGTGGTGCCTAATTGCTGGCTGGGGTTAAATCACAAGAAGATGATATTTGGTGTAAAGCTGCAAGCTGTCATTAACTCCAGAGAACTCACTCATCAGTGGAAAAGTGGTAGGGAAGCCAAGTCCCTTCTTTAACAAACATTTTGTGAGTTTGAATTTGGCACTTGCAGAAAGTACCTACCTGTACTGTTTAACAAAGTTAATCTCTGTGAATATGTACTCTACAAAGCAGAAGGAGGTGAGACAGATTACAAATAATATTTATTTACTTGTGCTGTAAATCAGCAATCAGAGAACAGTTACTTGGGCTTAGCAGATGTTTCACAATTGCAACTGACTTCTTACACAGATTTGAAAAAAAATTACCAAAGAGCTGTAAATTTCAAGTTTTCAATTTCAAAAGCATTAGGTACCTTCAGTTTTGAACAAACCTGGAACATCCTTGAGGGTGTATATACCCATTTGGAAATACAGAGCGTAGAGAATCAAGGCTCTTTATATTCTATGCTTAACTGAGTATCCAAATATTGATGAAGGGTGATCTTATTGATGTCATTTGACCTGTGACTGAGCTGCTTCATTGAGACACCAGACACCAAAAGGGCATCTGACTCTGCAATCCATACAAAGAAATGTCAGTCATCAAGGACTGTACTTTTTTGACAATCTGAAACATTTAGTAGTTCTACAAAGCCTGAAATGCTAAATACATAAGTGAAAGCTTATTTAGTCCACTAGCAAACACACTGCACAATTTCTATACATGTGTTGATTTGGATGTGCAAGAGAAAAAATACTAAAAAGTACACAGCATTTTGAGAATGAGTGTGCTACACAAGACAGTCATGATCAATGCCTACAAGTACGTTTCCAACTGAAACAGAATGTTCATCTACAGCTGCTTTTACTCTAGTGATCCTTATTAGAAGTAAAAAGGATTAGTCATGCCAAAATTTCTGGTCGAGCCCACTGGAAGAGTCAATGCTTCCACCAAAGCCAGCAGTTATAATGTTGCACCCAAAGAACTCTAAGAAAACACATATTGGGGACTTGTCCTTCACTGAGGGATCACTTATTTTCTTGCTGGCAGCACCTTGAAAATGAGGCAGGGCTGAAAGCCCTTAGCCAAAAGTTTTCAGATAAGATTTCTTAATGGTCCTTTAATTTTCTGAATGCATTTTAGAACATTTCTCCCTAGTTGTTTACAAATAGAGTTAATTAAAACCTGTGATAATCAATGGAATAAGTAATTGTTTAGGTATAAAATGAGGCAGGGAGGCTGAAAAATTGCTTCAGGTGACAGAAAGTGCTAGGCATAGATCTAGTAAGTATTAGTCCCTCTTTTTCCTCATTACACTACCACATCTCTGAGAGTATTTTTAGTATTTTTCAATACAAGTAAATCACTAGCTAACATAGTTTTGGCTATACCCTGTTTTCTATGCCATTCACAACATCCCCCCAAAAAAATATTAAAGAACCCTTCCACATTCCCAAGTAGAATGTGTAGCAGAGTTTATATGGAATGGTTTGGGGAATGGAAGCAAGTTTTGTTTTCATGAGCTTGAAGGAAAGCATTCATGTGCTGCTGAATCTCAAAAGAGAAAATGAGTCAGGCAGAGAGTAGCAAGCAGGGTCAAAGGGGAGGTGGACAAAAAGCCAAAAGGGAACATCAGTCCCTCAAAGAGCTGCAAAGGGCATGGAAAGATGACCATCATTCATTCAGCTTCATTTGTTCAGGGTAATTCAAGGGACTGTCATCGTGTCAGCAGGTGAGTGGGACATCTGCAAGCCAGAAAGTGCCAAGTTTTGGATGTTTACCTGAGCCATTTGACAGACAAACTTTCAACATTGTGTGGCACTTGTCTTTGGTTATTTACTCAATTCATGAATATGGAAAGAGGGAGGTAAAGTATTACTTGTTTCTCTTAATTTTATGGGTTTGGGATTACTTAAACCTAAAGAAATTAATATGAGATTTGTTGACAGCCCTGGTAAGCAGGGAAGGGAAGATTTGAGTATGACTAAATGGGCATTTTACACACATTTCACAACTATGCACTGAGTACTGAAGATGACAATGTTATCAACTAGGATACCTAGAACTCTTTTCTAACTAATCTAGCTGGACTAACATGAACCACAACAGTAAAGTTATGCAAGGAGATGCATGTGAACCCAGAGAGCAGCTGCTCTTGCTATTGCAGAATCACAGAATCCTTTAGGTTGGAAAGGGTCTCTGAGATCAAGACAAGGCACTCCATTCTAATGTTTAACAAAATTTTTAATAAAGAAATTCCCCCAAATGTGTCTGCATATAAAAATAGTCCAGCCTGAACTTTCCCTGGCAAAAAGATATCCTGTGTAGTATGCTGCACCAAACTGCAGGCTGCAAATTTCTGACCTGCAGAGCAGGGGAAGGCAGCATGACTGAGCTTTAATCACCTAGGTACCTATTGTGTCTGCATATAAGAATAGTTGTAGAAATAATTTTTTTCAATTGATTTCTAGAAATGGGTTAATCTGAAGAGACTAATTTTGTTTGGATAAACATTTTAAATTGTATGTGTAGAGCTTGTGAACAATGAAAACATCATCAAGTACAGCTGGAAGTATTGCACCCTATTATGAATACTTTCTTCCCTGTAAGAAACCTCAGTGTAGACACAGGCAAGAAAATAGGTAACCTCCCTGAATACTTGTTAGAACTGTAACTATATATATGGCTCTAGGCATTACCTGTTCATCACACCTCCTAGGTACTGTGGTCCCTTGAAGCCAATAAACTGGTTCAAGACATGTAATTTTTGTTGTAACACTCTCTTATTGGGATAAAGCGAATCATGAAGAACAGTCAAGGTTGTAGATGTTTTACCCATCCAAAACAAATGTTCTTCCTTTGGTTAGCACCAAAAATATTCACCAAAAATCATGGAAAAGATGTTTACAATTTAGTTCAGAGTAGTGGCACTCAGGAGGAAAGTATGGTTCCACTGGAGAGATGTTCAGCAAAAGGAAAAAAAATGGATTTAACTTCAAGTTACTTGGAAGTTCAAAAAAAAGTTTGGAAAGTGTAGGGAGTTCTGAGAATGAATTGCAGGCTGAGGCTTTAGTAGGTCAAGAATACAATGTAGAAGAAAACAGGCTGGGCAGTGTTCTGGTAGTGTGGCTCCTAATAAAATAAATTTGCACTTGGCCTTAAAAGACAAAATATGACATAGAAGATGTAGAGAAAACAGTTCAAGGAAACTGAGGGAATTTTTCAGCAATTCCATCTTTGACCTATTGTTCGAGTATTAACCACATCTCTTTCTAAACAGACTGAGACTCATAAGAGGAAATGTTTTATTCAGACCAAACATCTTAATCATTTCAAAGTGATTTAATTTTGAGGATAGCTTTTACTCCAGGCAGCCTGATATGCTCCACCTTCTTGACTCTGTGTTGCCTCCAGAGTCAAGCCTACAGCCAGCTTTGAAATTCTTCACTGATTATCAAGTGGTATAGTTGCACTGTTTCCAATTAAATGTATTAATTTATAGCAGTGCTTCTGCTGGGTGTGCTGTGAGCTCTGTGATCCAATTATTTCTTCATTGTAGGATTAGATGCGGCTCCAGAGAGTGAGAAGACTAAAATCCTTCAATGTCTGGGTCCACAATGAAGCAAATGAAGGGTAGAAAATAATTTGAATTCTAGAGTTTTTGCAAAACAAAAAAGAATTGCATGTTTATAACATACTTCAGGAAAAAAAAAGTGTCTTCTCTAGGTATTTTTATCATCAAAAAAATATATAAAGATTTGAAATATTTTTAATTTGGGATTGACAGCTCTAGGTAATAGAAACTCGGATGAAGCAAAGCACTTTGTACTATCTTCAGAATTCTGGAAAACTAAATCCCACCTCTGTTTTGATTGTGTTCATTTTGCATTTTCCTCATAATTAAGAGGATTGGAAACACCCATCTTTCAGCAAAGAAAATTGAGATGCTGAGCATAAAAGCGTGTGATCAGAGCTTTGGAATCTGTCTCGATTCTGGATGTAACTGTCTGTCAGCACAAGCAATAGCCAGCTATGACAGTGACTTTACAAGGCTGTTTCACATTATCAGTTTCCTAGGCAAGCTATCTGCTCATCTGGAAAATCACCGCTTTGTGGATGCACTGTGGACATTTCTGGGTTCACTCACTCTCTCATGGGTGTCACTGCTCTCACCACACTCTCACTGCCATCATTGCTCTCTACTTTCAGACTTGCTTGGCCAGATGTTGTCTACTGAATGCAGCTGGAACCACAACTATGACCACACTATCAAACATTAACAGTATTCCTGTGTTATAGAACCATTTACATTTTTGGAAAAAAAAAAAAAAAATCAGGCAGGTTTTCCTACACTTGCATGAAGTATGAAACCCTGTTCATGGAAAAAAATTCCAGTAAATGGTCTTTAACTACAACACAGGCACAAAATAACCTAGAGATGTGAACTGCTAAAATATTATTCACAAATTGTCGAGAGACCACCTAGAAATCATTTCTCTCTGAAGAGGAAACACCTTATTCTAAATTACACATCTTTCAAAGACTTTATAAAGCGTGAGTTAAGAGTTTAACATTTTTCTTCAAATTTTACGTGTTTGCCATAGCTAAATCAAGATAAGAAGATGAAGCTTTTCAGTTTTCCTTCTTATTCTTAGCACCTCTGTTAGAAAACCTGTTTGATCATTGCAGTATCTTGAGTCTTCATGAATCTCATTGACTCTTCTTATTCCTTGCAAACTTGTGTGAATTACAGACAGAAATGGCCATAAAAGTATTTTTGAAGAAAAACAGCTTTGGAAGGGCAGATGATGTTAAATACTTTTATTTTATTAGCTTCAATGAAATAGTGCTAATTTAAAGGCATTAACCTAGAAGTGTGTGTTGATAGGTTCATCAAAGGCCATCAGGCAGAGATATTGCTGAAATAGTTAACTGGCACTCAGAGAAGCTTATGATGGAAAAAAAACCTAAAACTTACTGAAAATAATTAAAAACACCCAGTTGTTATATGCATCATTGGTTACTCAGTTAAGCTACATTATTTTTTATGAAAGCAGCACTGTAAGAATTAAAAATGTACATTTTTGCAAAAACTTTTGCACTGAAATTGTGCAGTCAAATTTCTTCAGTTTCTCCTTATCACCAAAGCACTATAAACATATTCCAGGGATTTTCAGAGGAAAATATTATTTGAAAGCAATAGATGTAATTTTCTTTTCCATTAGCATCAATGAATGATTCCTCTTGTGAAAGGCAGCCTCTCAGTCATGTGAGACCATGAAATGTTCTTTTCCATTTGACTAGGGTTTTCACACCTTGGGGATTCTCATCTCTGAGTCCCAAATATATAGATTACTCTTAAGACTCATAAATTTAAGAACAACACCACGAATTTGCTGAGGAGGTGATTTTTACACACTTAAGTTGACAAGGTAAATGAGAGCAATTAATCATAAGTTACAATAGCAGAGCATGACTAGTTATCATTATGTGCTTTTTCTGTACAGATCGTGGTAGTTCCTGTCTGATGCTATTTCAAATAGAGACAAAGATGCAGGAATTGATTTGTTCAGCTGTTTCTTGGGTATGGTGTCCAAGGTCTCATTGAGGAATACACTTAGAGCAGGTAGCTGCAGGTTGAGCCCTGGATGGAAGCACTGGCTGGGGCATGGCTAGTCACTCAGAAACTAAATAATAAACCAAATAAGCCAGAAGACTTCAGATCAAATATCACCATTTGACCAAGAGGCATGTACAGGGGTCATGAAGCACATGTGAAGAACACATCTGACACCCAGATCAGGAACATGTACAATCCCAGGGATTCTTTTGGTGGGGATCCCTTCCCAGAGGCACCAGCTCGAGCTGATTGATGCACTGCACCACAATTAAATTACTCAAAGTAACCAGAGATTTGGGACTTTGCTATGGGAAACCCAGGTCTGAGCCAACAAGGAAACCCTGTCTGACTGTGAGTGGGGTGTGCAGGGAGCCAAGAGGGGCACCATGGGGTCACCAGAGCCACTCACTGTGAAGGGGCCTCAGTCCCAGCAGTGACAGTCCAGGAAATTGGGGGAGTGTGACTGACAGAGTGACCCCTGGGTGGTCAGACAGGAAAGTTTCCTTAACAATGCTACTCAATGTCCTCAGTGTTATTAATTGCTCAATGTTTAGGATTCTGAATGCATGTGACACACATTGTCATTCAGGGTAATTCTAGTCATGTAAGTCTCCACAGTGGAAAGCAGAATCTTTATTGTCCAGTACCTTAAGCTAGGAACAGGTGAAGGTTTGGAGCTGAATTGACTTTGTCATTCAGCAATTAATGTGGTAGCACAAGTTTAAAGCCACTGTGAATTTCAGGCTAACAGCTGACAGTTTTCTTAACAATTAGTTTAAAAACCTATCATTTAATTATTAGCTTGAAGGACACTGCAAATGAACATCATAGGTATCCCATTTACATGTTTAATTGGATTAGTCTCCTGACTTTCAGAATCTAGCAATTAATTTGTCTGGGCCTTTTTTTTTCCCAGATAGCCAAATGATTAATCTTTTGTATTTCAGTGCATGGATTCACATCACACACTTTTATATTGAAAAATGAATTGTTCCTCCTCACCATTGTTCTGCTGTTTCTGTACGACCTGCTGTAGAACAAACTTTGCTTCTTGAAATAAGTGTTACAACTTATCATGGATGTGTTTTACATTTTGAAATAATTGACTTTATATTACCTGCAAATGTTTTGCTTTCAGTTATGAAATCAAAAACAGAAAATCTAATCCTAATATTATGTGCATGCAGTCAATAAATAAGCACTTCTTGCTATGTTAAATTTCACTTACCTGTTTAATAATTAACAGCTGTTTGGGCAAAATAAAATAACATGGCTGCCATTATAATGTGTTAAGAACACTAAAATCTAGGTTTTTCGAAAAGATTAGCAAGCCATGGTTCCCAATATAACATTTGGGGGCACACATGGCTTATATGTTTGTAATATAACTATATAATAGACACTTTTCTATTCTCCTTCTAGGCATGACAAAAGCATAAATCTTAATAATAAAGATGTCAGATTGAGACGTGTTTAGAAATCTCCATCACTTAGAGGTTTCTTCCCAGCTATGCTGCTTGTCATCTTGGTTGTATGTTTGGAAACAGGCAGGTTTCCACCTGAGGTGGGACACTCTTGGTAGTTCAAGTGGGCCTTCAGGACCATAAAGGGCAAGGAATCACAATTGACTTTTCTGTCCTTCTATCCAGTTCTCCAGTGCTTACCAGAGAATTTTCCTGATATGATGCCACTGTTTGCTTTGTTAGTATTTCCTAGGTTTGTTTTTTTTTTTTCAAATCAAAACACTGATACTGGATTTGACATGGAATCCAAAAGTCAGGTCTGAGGTACTTTTCCAGTGAAGGTATATTGGGTTTGTATGGCCAGGTTTTGGTAGCAGGGGGGCTACAGGGGTGGCTTCTGTGAGAAGCTGCCAGAAGCTTCCTGATGTCCACAGAACCAATGGCAGCCAGCTGCGAAGATGGTCGTGCCACTGGCTAAGTGTCGTGGTTTAAAACCAATAACTAAGAAAATTACTTATTTCTTGCTGTGAGATATGGATTAGAATAAGGGCAAAACAGGCATAAAACTTAAAAGGAATAAAGAAAGTTTATTGACAAACAACAAGAATAAGAACACCAGAATAAACTTCCAGAAAAACCTTTTCATCCCTTATCTATTTACTATTCTCTCGTTCACATGACAACAGAGACAAAAACTTTGGAACTTTGGTGGTTAAAACAGTCCCAGTTCTTGCTACAGTCCTTTCACCTGTCTTTGTAGAGAAACAGAAGTTTCTTCCTGTTAATTTATGGAGTTTCTCACATGAAAACTATTTTTGTTATAGTTTTCCATTGCCCTGATATCAGCTGTCCAGATCTGCTGTTATCAGAGCCCACCCCTCCCATTTTCACATCACTCTGAGATGTGTATGGGTCATGAGTCGAGGGATAGCATTTTTAAGGATGAGTATTCAAAGGTAAAAAAAGTCTTCTTCATCTGTTTCTGTGAGCTTCACTAGACAACAGTTTTCTCATTGCCTCTCAAGGCTTCAGTCTCCCAGCACTTCACTATACCATAATTACTCAAGTTTACACTTTGAACACTTTATTCCTCCCTACATACTTATCATGAATTAAAGGAGTTTTTTCCAGGACTTCATTGTCCATCTCCATAGTCTAACAGAAAGACATTTCAGCTAAATTAAAGCATCTTCTTAATTCTCTACCTTTCTTGAAGTTTCTTTTCTTTCTTGTCACTGGTAGTTTATAAAGTTTCTTTTCATGTTGATCATTCTCCTTTTCTCTCTCTGGATAAAAGATTAATCCGCAAGTCTCATCTGGGTAATGAAACAGTTAAAATCTTGCCCAGGCTGTTGTAGGTAGTTCTGTGGCTTCGGCCGATGCAGGAGTTTGTGATGGAAAGTTTCTCATGGCTGCTCTGGAGAGTGTAGTCACCGTCTCTGCTTGCTGCAGGCTCAGAGCCCCTCTCCTTCTTCACTCGGCAGTTTCTGGTGAATTCCATCACGGCAAAACCTGCAGCCAAGCCTGGAACCGGCCCGGCCCGGACAGGGCTCGGGACAAGCCCCCCGCAGGCCCCATCTCCCAGCCGGGAGATGCAGCAGGCCCAGCCCGGCCCCCGCCCGGCCGCATGGCCTGGGCTGGGAACGGGAGGCCGGAGCCCGGCTACCTTTCACCGCTAGGAGACAAAGAGAACTCAGAGAGCTCTGGTTTTACACTTTAAGGTAGGGTTCACAAGTTGATCCCACTTTTCAATGCCCTAAACTGCTGTCAATTCTTAGCAATGACCGATAATTGGTCAGGAGAAAAGACTCTAGGCAGTTCCCAGCAACTTCAACTTTCTTAAAGGTAAAGTAACTCCATGACACTAAGGCAGGGACAATCAGGAATGGTGGTAGTGCCTCTGTGAAAACAGATTAAAGACGAAGAAAAAGAAATCTTTGCACAGTTGTAATTGCAGCCAGAAGGAAACAGGGTGAGAACATGTGAGAAGAACAACTATGCAGACACCAAGACCGTGTTGCAGGTGGTGGTGAAGCAGCTGTGGAAGTGGGGGGTAGACACAAAGTGTTTTAAGGGTTTTTTTTGTTTGTCATTATCCTGCTTTGATTTTGTTAGTAATAAAGTCAATTAATATCTCAAATTCAAGTCTGTTTTGCCCATGACGGTGTTTGATGAGTGATTTCTCTCTGTCCTTAGCCCATGATCCCTTCATTCCTCTCCCTTCTCCAGATGTGGAGAGCAGTGATAGAGAGGCTTGGGTGGGTGCCTAACATCCAGCCAGAGTCAGCCCACTGCAGAAAGTTACCAGTAATGGTTTTCCAGAGATGCAATAAATAGCTCTGCTCATTCTGAGCAAAAATGTGTCTATACTGGTGTGTTGACAGGTGTAAAATGTAAAGTTACCTCAGGCTTCACTCAACAAAGTATTTGCATATGTGAACTCTTGTTAATTATAACAATTACACATGCATTGTTGATTGAGAAGCCTCATTCCACAAAATAATGAGCATTCTCAGTCCGTAAAAGTCAATGAATGAGGGTTGAGTGTGTCTCATTTTAAGATGTTTAACACTTTGAAGAATTAGGCCCTAATCAGTGAAATATCCTTCTTGTAAGTCAGTGTCTTGAGAGCAGTTCTCTTCAAGGAAAGTAATTGAACTGAGGTGGGGGACACCTCTTCTGCCAGGCAAGTCGAAATAGGAGAAGGGGGAAATGGTCTCAAGTTGCACCAAGTGAGGTTCAGGTTAGATACAGGGGAAAATAGGGGAAAATTCCACTGAAAGAGGTGTTAAGCATGGAACAGGCTGCCGAGGGAAGTGGTAGAGTCACCATCCTGGGAAGTGTTCAGGAATAGATGTGGCACTTCATGACAGGGGTTAGTGGGAATGATGGTGCTAGGTCAAAGGTTGAACTTGGAGGTCTTTTCCAATCTTAATGATTCTATGATTCTACAGTTACTTCCATAGCATGTTTACTACCTTTAAAAAGCCCTCAGTTCATCAGGACCTAAGGAATAACTAGCAGTTCACATCGCAGGTACCCACAGGTAGCTTACCCATCCACTGAGTTCAGTCTCATGGGTGATGTGACAGCTGCTTGAAAGATTTGAAAGCATTGCACTTTTACAATTAACTCCAAAACTAATTTCAAGTAACTTGTTCAGAGTAACTGAGGGTTACAGAGTGAGTTACTAACTCAGCTAACAGCATGAGAAGAATTGTTTCCTATTAGACATTTTTAGATCAAGAGCACAGCAACATCTAATATGTTGTGTTCTGCAAAAAACATTTGCTGTTTATTTGTGGCTGCTGCTGCTGCTCATTACCTACCTAATGTCTCCCCACTTTCTTGCAGGGGGGCTTGTAAAAATCTGCATGTTGAACTGAAACTAAACTGCAAGACTCTATCAGGTATTATTTTTAACTGGAGGAGCTGCACTGATGCCAACTCCTGAAGAGTGTGTATTATCTTATCCTTGAATGCTGTGAATTGATAAAGCCATCAGTTAGTGACTGCTGTGTGGCTGCTACAGTAGTTCATTCTTTAGTTCCTGTTTTTACTTTTGACAGTCACTATATCAATTCTTTCACGGTAGTTTTATCTGTATACCTAGGATATGCTCATAGCCAAAATACTTCTTATGCATTCGCTGGAGACTTTGTCTCCACCTCAGCTCCAAATTTACAAACCTATTCCAGTTCCTTAGTGTCTTTGGGTAATTAGATGAGTAAAACAGAAAAATTAAATTAAACATCTGTATAGTAGTGTGTGTTTAATAGGCTAAACACTCCTCTGGCATATGTTTCTCCACTTGTATTTTTGCATTTTGTTATTACTGCTGAATAGAAGATAATAACACTGGTAATGAGTCTAACAGATTGTTTTTAATACTGGCAGAATGAAAGAAGATGTGGGACCCAGAATATATAACATTAAAATTGCATCTTCTAAGAGGCTACAAACTTTGCTAGCCAGATTGTAATCCTTTAAAAAATAAAAAAAACTCAACATAAACCAACCATTAGACAGTCCCTCTGGCAAAAAGCCAAAGCTGAACTCTTAGAGGAATATAAAAAAATCCTCTTACACAGTTTTCACAGGGCTTTGGGCTTCAGTTCTTAACATATTGCTACTTCCAAGATAATTTCCTTGGGGGAGTGTTCTGGTGTCTCTAGCAATAGAAAATGTCTGTTTCTAAAAAGAATTGCAAAGGTTGTGATTCTCCACAATCATAACTGAACAAGATCATTCCCATAGGATATTTCAGGGCAAAAGCCATGACAGCAAACCCAAGAGCAATGACAATATGAGAAGGTTCAGCTAATACTTATAATTTCTTAGTGCAGGCATTTCTATACATCTCTGGGTACTCAAAAATAACACAAGTCTGTATAAAGCACAGAGCATGCCAATGAGGTATATAGAGATATCTTTTAATGATTATTTTTTACCTTTGAGCACTTCTATTAGGATTATTTTGTGGCATGCAAATTCTTTCTCTTGGGGTGTAGGTAGCTGAACATAGCAGCTTCTGTTCACTGTCCCATTCTTCTCCCAAGGGACACAGTAATTTGGGGTTATGTAAATTAATCCTCTGGAAGTTTCTTCTAAATGGAAATACTCATTTGGAAGATCTAACACCCTGCTGAGCTGCTACATGCCCTTTACTCTGCTGAGATGGAGCTTACAGCAGAGGGAAGACACAGCTGTGATACTGAAAATGGCCTGGGCCTTTCTGGCCAGCACTGAAATTTAAACAGTGTTTTCAAGTTGCAAGTAGCTCTTTCTCACTAGAGCAAGAAATGTGAATATCTGAGTGGCGATCCCTCTAACTGTACAGTAAGAAGCTGTGACCTCCTTGTCCTCTATGTGAGTATTTGTGTTCAAGTTCTAATTTTGTTTGGTTTAATTGTATTTTTTACTATTTTCCCTTTATCAAAACAAAAGCCAATAGAATCTGGACTAGAACTTTAGAAATATCATTACTGTGGTTTATTGATAAAAATCCAAAAGAGTCATGCTTGGGCTTAAAGATCATCAGTTCTGAAAATTGATTTTACAATTTTCTAATCAATAGCAGTAAATGCTGGTGGATGGTTATCTGAGCACTTCAGAATGCACCTATTTGAATGTAATAACAGTTCCTAAGCATAAAAGAGTATAAAGCAAATGTGAAATCTCTGGGGTTTTTTTCTCTGATAAAGCATGGGTCTTGCCAAATCCTTCAACATCAGTAAAACTAGATTTGAGCTAGATGAAACACAGGAACTTTAGGCTGAGTGCCTTTTCTGCAGTTAGTGAATTGGCGCTGATAGATGGATCACATAAGCTCAAAGAGCGGGTTCGTAATTTAAATAAAATGTTCCTTTTTTTTTTTTCCCCCCCTCAGGAAAATTTTCCATAAAGGTATAGATGTCTTTTTTTCCTGCAGTTTGTCTGCTCCTTCCTGTCATTTCTGTGTGTTGGTGGTTTATAAGCTCAGCCAAGCTGTTACTCGTATTTAAAATTCACTAGAAGTCAGGGGTCTCCATCAAAATTAAGTGGATATTGTGCTAGGATGTACTGCATAGTAAGAAATGAACTCTGCTCTGAAAAGATACAGCTTAGATGAAAGACAAAGATGAAGCCGTAGCCTCTTTGCCAGTAAGGTGAAGAAAGAAACAAATGAAAGTCTGTGGGAGCCTGGGCAGTCAAATGTCTTCATGGAATGGGCTTTAAAGACCCCTTTTTAAAATTCAGCATTATATGAGAAACAGTGAAGTGGGTTCCAAGCTAGTTGGTATATTGATGTGGTGTCAAAATTAGACTGGGACGTGAAAGTAGCACAGCTCTTTTAGACCTCTAACAGCACTTGCTGGCTTGGGCACAGGGCCATGCTGATACAGCTGTACTGCTTCCCATTCTGGGGTTACATCACTTGGCTCACTAGACTGGGAATCTTGTGTGTTTATGTAGTTTAAGCAACTCTTAAAGTATATAAGAGGAAAATAACCAGCTCGCAGTTCTTCAGGTCCATACTAGTGTTGCCATAGTATTTCCTTCATTGTTTCCCTCAGTAGTCACTTCTCTATGTAACATAGCTCTGCTGGAATAATTCAAAAGAAGAAATTACTGATACATTAAAAAATGTCTTTTGTGTAAAAGAAAAGATTACTAAAATATGTATTCCTGAAGTTCACACTTTGTTCTTTAGATATGTTTAGCTCAGCCTATACTAATGTTTCAGTTTGGAATGAGTCCTGTTTCATCTGGAGGGAAGCAAAGGCAGTGTCCCTGCAGCCTCTCCCAAGCAGGCAATGTGGCTCGTTTCATCACACTGTATGTGTGTTCTGGAGGAAATTCAAAAGAGGTTCACCGGGCTCTCAGTCGTGCCCTTGGTAAAAATTGTAGATAAACACATGAAAAAGCTACAAATCCTGGCAGGATTAATTTAAGGCATCTTTACTGTGCTCTCTGCTTCATGTGGCCTCAAAACCATGGATGTGGTAATCTGCTGACAAAAGCAAGTGTTCCTAGTGCCAGTGCTGCAGAATCAATACTGCTGCAGAGGAGCAAGCTGGGTTCCCCCACAGCTTCTCCATCCTCCACCCCTCCTCCACACATCCCCAGCAGCTCGAGCTCTGTTTCCACACAGAAATCATCCCCTGTGGCTGATAATGGCAAGGGAAGCTTGCAACATTTCTGGAAATCACCAGAAGGAATGAGCTTGCTGCATTGACAGATCAGAAATGTTAGTTCTGACCCAAAAGAAAAGCACCATGATGGCCTGGTGTTGAGCCCTGGTCCTCGCTCAGCAAGTTTATTCAAAAGGGGCTTGAGGTACTACTTTGTCTTGAGGTGGGTGCACAGGAGAAATGCAACAATATTCTCAGGAGGCTGAAAAATAAGCTTTACTGGGAAACTTTAGAAAGGAATTTGTAAAAAAATTAAAACACTCTATCGAAATAAGGCATTTCACAGTGCATCAACTTGGAAAACTCTACCCATACAACTTTATCCACATTTCAAGAAAAGGAAACAAGGAGCAGAAAATAAGAGAAAATCAAGATATAGCTACTGCCTTGGATCCTAGAGTGGTTTAAGCTGCTATAAATTCCAAAGTCAATAGGGGTGCAGCCACATGCAACACTGGGCAACGGGTTTTATCTGCTCTGGTCTCCTGTGGCCACCCTTCCCCAAGTGGGGCTTCCAGTCATCTCCCCACTCTGGGGCTGGACTGGGGACTTCAGGGGTGGGGTGTGGCTCATTGCTTCTGCTGTGCCAGGTGTGCAGTGACTTCCAACCATTCAGCTGTTTTGAGCCTGTAATAATTTTCTCCAGTCTCTCACACCTGGCTAATCCTTTTTTAAACAGACTCTTTTTCCTCTCGTGAATTCCCTTTCACAAACAATGCATTTGTTTACTTGCTGATGAGATTTGTAAGCTGAATCAATATTCCTCCAGCCTTTACTCAATGCAAGAATGCAAATACTAGTAAAAAAAAATATGTGAATAGCTTGCACTCCCAGAGATCAAACAGTAACAATTTATAAAGAGAATCGATGACCTTCACAATCTCAAACCTTTCCCTGCTCAGTTATGCAGGTACTTTGACATCTGCATGACTGCTTGTCTGAAATAGGAGCAATGTGAAGTCTCTGCAGTCCCCAAAGTTTGGTTTCTAGGCCACTATCCACACTGGCAGGGAGTGACACTGCAGCCCCAGGAGACAGGCAGAGCTCAGCCCCTGCCTCACTCCTGCTTGCTGTCCTCAGAGCTGAGCTGTACCTGCAAGAAGAGGAATGACTTGCAGGGAAGTGGTGTGAAATGGGGAATGCTGTGCTGAGTAATGCAAAAATGGGGGACTTCTGGCAATACAGCCTCACATGTGTAACGTGTATTTTCAGCATTTATGCCATTCTGTCTGCTCAGGTATGTTTTGCTGTGCATTGTCCTGAAAGACAAGACAATATTATGCTTTCCATGCATTTATTCTGGGTTTATTTCATATACACTCTCTCTGATGCAGGTTAGGTAGGATGGTTTCAAAATTAGTTTATAATTGTCATCTTTGAATCATTGCAATTATGCAGCACACATGACATCATCCTCAGCTGAACAAAGTTCAGCAGCATTGTGAGAGGAAATGTTTTCCCTATTCGTAAATTCATCAGTCACACAAAGCCTGCAATAACATAGGATATTATCAATAAAATAAAATTCCCTTTGTGCTCCTACTTAGCATTCTCTTAATGATTTCTCCACAACAGACCTGCTGTGTGGCAGTTTGCACACACACTGCAGTTGCAACGGTTCAGCAACACCTCAAACCTAAGTTGTGCAGAAAAATACTGCCTATTTCATTTGCTTATAGAATTCAGAATTCATTTGCTTCTGGATTCAGAAGTCTTGTTTCTTCACAGCCAGGAAGATTAAACATATCTTAAATGGGACCAGTATTCCTGCTATACCCTGCAGTGACTGAAGGCCCACAAAAGGTGTGCAGTTTGGAAGGAAAGGGACACTGAAAAATGTGAGTCCAATTGATCAGAAGGCTGGACATAGCTGGGAACACTGAGAATTATATATCAAGAGAGAAAATGACAGTATTTTGTCTTAATATCATACAGCTTCATTCCAGAAAGAAGAAACAGGGTAGTCACTGATACGTGTAGGCGTCCTTATGCATTAGGGTTGGGTTATGATGAAAGGCTAGACCATAAGGCCGTAAATTAGGTGTGTTCTTCCTGTCTCTACCAGCATTTGATAACAACATTTTTACAAATTAACACAGGGGGGAAAAAAGGATGTTTTACTGATGTGAGGTAACTGATGTACACAGAACAGTGAAACATATTGTTAGGTTTATGGAGGAAAGCTGTGTCTCTAAAGGATTTGTCACAGACTTGTGACTCAGCAGTGGGTTGAAATAGGACAGAAGTCATAGGATACTTCTACACACGTGTTCTCACAACTTTCACTTTTCAGATCCAGTGGCAACTGTAGCATTAAAATTAGAAGAAAGGGAAGAGAAGACAATTAGGAGAAAGGGTAAACAAAATATATGTCTGTAAAACCTGTTAAGATACGTTTATTGAAAGATTTTCATCTTGGCCACATTGGTAGAAAGGATCAGGCCAGATGGAGGCTTGTTTCTCCTGAAAAGGATGTATGATCATGCCCTTGACATTTTTATGCACTTGAATCCTTTTTTCCCATGTTTGCACATGGAAACCCTTAATTGATGGTGCCTCAAATGTATTTTGGCTACATATCTAGTGAGTATGAACTGTCCACTGCTAATCCATGTGCTTTCTGTAGCCCTGACACTATTTTAGAGTGTGGCTGCTTTACCCAAGCCAAGGTTCAGTTAGTGGAACAAACTTCCTTTGATATTTAGGAGAAGCTGCAGCTCCAAATAAGCATTCACTTGCCTGCTGTTCCTAACTGAAGATCTATTTCTTTAAAAGCTGATCAGGTTTTAATTAGCACTGGCAGCCTTTAGGTGTACATCTTGATATACTTCAGTATTCCATGGATAGATCAATTTTAATAACTGCAAAATTAAAAGAGAAAAAGGATAGAGAAAATACAGGTAATTTAATTATTCAGAAATCTTAACTCTTGTTGAGTCAATATTTAGCCAGATTTCTCTGCTGCCTACTGCAGCACCAAACCCTTCAGGGAAAGACTGAAAGCAGCTTGTAATAAAACTTTGTAAGAGCTATTTAAAAGTGTTAGGCTTGCACCTCATGCAGTGACATTGAGAGAGTTGTCCAGGGTGCAAAAAAGGGTTTGGATTGTCCTCTGTTTTCTCAATCCAGACTTCATCATTCAGACTCAAGATGTGGAAGTCCAAATAGCATAAACTCACTTGTCAGCAGGAGGATTAGCTCCCAAGGTTGAATTCATTTGGAGAGCTATGTGAGAAGTCATCTTGATAAAAGCCATAATAATAAATCATATTCTTTTGTGATAACATTTTGAATCATTATTCAGAGAGCCAACCCTGTAGGGGCTTTTTGTGTTTAAAGCCTTTTAAATGTTTTTAGCTAATCTTTATTTTTAAAAAGAGCCCTGCTCTCTGTTCTGCTGTGTGTATTGTGTTTGATCAATGCTTTCTTTGTGCCTGAAAAGTGGAAAGTGTATTTTTCTTTGTCATTTTATTATTTTAATCTGTTACATGGTTAGAATTTAATACCAAAGGGTGGCATGTTATAAGTTCTGTATTTAAAGTGACACTGCTGTTGGGTTTTTTGCCTTAAGTTAATTTATTGCTGGTGAAAAGCAGCAGCAACAGAGATTACAAGTGAAGCCTTACCCACTTTACCCCTCTTTACTTGTAAGATCCAGATGAATAGTTGAAAATACAAGCAACAGAACTCTCAACTCATCTAAACTGTCATGAATTATTTCCAGCCCAGGACAATGCAGGGAACAATGGATTGGGAAAGGAGTTTCCAGAACCCTGCTTAGCATTCATGAAAAAATGTTAAATTAGGGGTTCATGTTGTGCAAGTGAATAGTGACTTTCTTTTGTTTTGTTGTATGCCTTCCATTTTGTTTTATTCCCAGAAAAGACTTCCTGGAAGAGCAGAGCTTATACCATACATGTAATTAAGAGTAGGAACTGGAGGATAAATACCAATGAGGTAGAATGACAAAAGAGGCTTGGTTATTCATCACAACATGAAATACAGATGGTACAAAAATCTGCACAGCTTGCTCTGTCCATACCAAAAACATCCTTAGCCAAGTAACTGCAAATAAGGGTAAGCTTCTAGCAGGGTCCTCAGGGTAGTTTCTTGCCCGTGCGCAGTTTAACACTGTGGGAAATGACCTCAAAGGAGTTGACAACCACTGATCATAAAGTGTATAAATGAAACAATGATTAGAAAGTAAATAAATAAATAAAGTGCATAAATGAAACAAGAATTTCATAGAGTCATAGAATACCCTGAGCTGGAAGGGACCCGCAAGGATCAATGAGTACAACTCCTGGCCCTGCACAGGACCAGAATCCCACCAAGTGCCTGAGAGCTTCGTTCAAACGCTTTTGATGCTGTGACCCCTTCCCTGGGAAGTCTGTTTCAATGCCCAGCCACCCTCTGGGTGAAGAACCTTTTTCTAATATCCAACATAAACCTCCCCCAGCTCTGCTTCAGGCCATTCCCTCAGGTCCTGTCACTGATCACCACCTGAAAAGAGAGAAGAGATCACTGCCTGCCCCTCCTCTTCCTCTCAGGAGGAAATTGCAGACTGCAGTGAGGTCTGTCCTCGGTCTCCTCCAGGCTGAACAGACCAAATGACCTCAGCTGTTCCTCACAAGGCTTCCCCTCAAGGCCCTTTCCCACCTTTGTTGCCCTCCTTTGGACACTCTAACAGCTCAACAGGTCATTGTGGAGACCAAAACTGCACACAGATCTTGAGGTGAGGCCACAGCACCTCAGAGCAGAGCAGGACAACCATTAAAACCACAGGAAGATGTGGCTGTCTCGGTAAGCTGAAAGCTGCCCAGCTCCTCCACATGGTCACACCTAAATGTAGAGTGTATGGGGTAAGGAAAATCATAAAGGTATGCCTGCAGAGCAGTGTAGCCTGACCTGGAAAGCAATGGCACTAGAAGGAGCAGGACAGGCCCCTGGAAGTCAACCAGAAAGGCAAACTTCCCTGTGATGGTATGGCCAAAAAGGATATCCTAAATCTTGGATTTATTACCAGGTTGGGAGATGGGATTATCACTTTTGTTCTGTCAGTGGTAGACTTGCTACAGAAGAACAGTCCATAGTCCAGAAAGGGTGACACTTAATGGCTTCAAGAACAATTAAAAGATTGCACAATATTTCTTGATTCTGAAAAAATTTAATTTCACCATTTCAGTGTTTTGTTTATTTTACAATGGTAATATTTGACCATTGGAAGAACACTCTATAATTTGTAAATTCTACATCTGTAGAAACTTTTTAAATCATATCTAGATGTTTTACTTCTAAAACCTTACTCTTCTTCAAAGGGGAATTAATTAAAGAAAGTGTTACTACGATTTGTACAGCTCAAACAAGTGGCAGCAATGCCCATTTATGGCTCTGCAAATTAAGGAAAACTCTTCTGATTTTGCCCAAGGTTAAAGAACTACTGGGAAAGTAAGAGGATGCAAGTGGAATTGAAAAGAGAGAGAACATATATAGGTTTAAATGGAAATTTTTCTTTTACCATTAGACTTAAAATTAGCTAATTGAGCCTCTTTATTCTTAACTGCTAGATTATTAACATATTTCTATTTCAGCTAATATTTTTCCAACCTGTTCATGTGAATTTTTCCTTCTTTTGTCTAGATATCCTGTTAAATTGATCCCTGGCCTCTGGTGATTTTTGTTCTCCCTCTTGAAATATTTCTCAGTAACTTTCCAGTATTGAAATTCCCAGAAACTAATGAAACATTCCATGCACATCCTTGTTCAATGGCATAATGCCTCCAGTTATGCAAACTAAAATTGCTCAGTTGATGACTCTAATTAGCTGTTAAACAGTCCACTTCAGTTCCTTTTATAATTTTCATGTTCTACTCCTGCTGTTTCTTATACCCTCAGTTTTCACTAAAATATGTACTGTTATCCACTTACTCCTGAATAACGGTATACAGTCTTTAATCAAACTGACATCATGCACCAAAACTGCATCCATTCTATTTGAACAAATCCAACCATTAACCATTTGCTGAAGAATACATTTCTGCCCACCAGCCCAAGTCTAGTGGTTGCTTAGCAGTGTTTGATATAATGAAAATAGCAAAACTAAAAGCAAGCTTCCAAAATTCTCATATAGTTCTTGAATAGCTCCAGGAGCAGTCTGATTCTTAAGACAGTGCCACTTATCTTAAGTCAGGGTAGGGTGATTCCTTCTGGTACAAGATAAAGAGACTTTGTGTACAGTTTGAGACATTTCTCCCTCACAGCAAACAAACAGAAACTGTGCAGAAGGAAACATCCTAAGTGTTAGGAGGGGCAGCTGAGAGAATTGGGACTGCTTGGCTTGGAGAAAAAGCTGAGGGGAAATCTTCTAACTCTACAACTTGGAAAGGAGGTTGTAGTGAGATGAGTGTCAGTCTCTTTTGCCAACTGGCAAGAGAGTTATAGGATGAGGGGAAACTGCTTCTTCTTGTGCTGGGCAGGTTTAAATTGAATTAAGAGAAAATTCTTCACCAAAAGGGTGATGAAACAGGCTGTTCAGGGAAGTAGTTGAGTCACCATCCCTAGAAATATTTAAAGGACATGTAGACATGGCATATTTTGTTTTGTTTTTGCAATGGTAGGTTTAAAGTTGGACTTGATCATCTTAAGTGTCTTCTCCACTTTATTAACTCCATGATCCTTTGTTCTATGATTCTGTGATTCCATGTTGTCTGATTCTATGAATTGAACTATTTGTGGCAATTTTTTTGTACTCTGAATGTCAGTTCATTCTATACACAACTACATTCTATACACAACCACATTGCCTTCCTCTCACAGAATAGTTTGCCACAGCTGCTCAATGACTGATGTACACTGCAAGCCAGAAAAGCATATCAGCACATTTAGATACACAACTTGTTTTGTGACTGTCAATGGAAATGACATTACACATGGAAAATTAAGTGCCTGGGTTTCTGGATCAGAGCCTAAAGAACCACGTGGATAAAAACCTCTTCTCCATGGGTATGCTTTTACTTGACATACACTAACTTAATACAGGCACCTGGACACCTTGGGATGCCACTGTCCCTACAGACAGCAGGTGTAAGTCCAATAGTACATACTGAAGGAAAAGTTCCTTTTGGTTTGCTTATTCTACCTGAAAAGGATCATTAAAAAATTTGAAATATGTGGCAAACAGAGTTTGAAATACTTACAGCTTTCAATCCAAAAACTGAGCAAGAGGACTGCCTGGCCCCCAGCCACCCTGCTTTCTTCAGGAATTCTGCTGGGGTAAAAGATGCTTATTCTGCTCCTGGGGAAAGCTGGCCAGCTGAGAGCAGGATTGCCTGCCTGAATAGGAAGGCATCTTAAGCATCCTTAATGATTGCATACCCTATGGTAGCAAACATCACCATTAACAAAGCACCAGGGAAGAGCTGCTGCTATCCAATTTTCCTCATCTGGTTTCTTCTGGACCCAGAAAGCTGAGACAGAGGTGCTGGGGCAAGTCCTATGCCCCTTGCTCTGCAAACACCAAAGTGACACTGACCTAGCATTTTAAATGTCTGTATTTTAAATCTAGGAGATTAGAGGTGCAGCCTACAAGTGCAAATCCTTGTGAGGTTCTATTTGAAACCAAGACTAGGCTCAAAGCACTGATGAGCCAAAGGATTTTATCTGAGGCATTTTGTTCCTTGCAAAGAATCTTACAGAATCTGTACCTGGTAAGGGAAAGATGCTTTAGATTCAATTTACTGAAACCAGGGCAAGGGTTAATTTTGTAACCTGCTTGGAGATCTTACCTCTTTCCCATTGACCCCTGACTTAATTGTTTCCAATCTTAACTTTAAAAATTCCAGCAAAGTTGCTGGCAGTTATTGCCTGAGTAAAAAGTGATGTGTATGTGTATGCAGATCTTTTTTTTCTGCTCTTCCTTTCCAGAATTCTTCAAGCCTGTGCAGACTGACTGGGATTTTTAAAGGAAAAGGACTAATTGCTTTATGTCACATCTGTTTATAATCCCTAATTTAAGGTTTCTTCAGAGAAACTAATTTTTTAACCTGACAACGAAAATAGATAAATAAAGTTGTTATTTAATGAGCACCTGGCAAGCACCTGATGAAAGATGATGCATCCAAAATACCTACTTATTCCCACTCAATTAAATGAAGGAAAATACTCTCCTGGTATAGTACAATATTTCCCAAGATCTACTTCTTCCCAAATGTTTATACAGAGTAAATTATACACCCTGATAATAGACCCTACTTTCCAGCTTCCACAGAAAATAGTTCATCTCTTTCTTTCCGTGCAAGTAATCTTCAGGGGATTGTGGCATTCCCCAGCATTTTATCACCTTTAGCATATCCTGAAAAATATTTCTCTGTACTTTTCTAACCCTCTTTTTTTTCCTAATTAGGGATGTGTTTCTGCTGAGAGTTATGAACTCTCCTACTGAGAGTGTGAGCATACAGGATGGTGCTAAGCAACTGAACACATGCAGAAATGGTCAAGACAGCATGTAATTGGAAGTGCGTGCATCACTTACAAGATTTTGCTGCGAGGTACTGTTCAGTGGTTTTTCCTGGAACTTAAAATATCCAGCTATAATAATAAGCTTTTTGTAATATGAAATCATTCAATTGTTCCTAAGATTTACTGGGAAAGCTTTAGGCTGCAGCTAATGAGTTGCTTCTGGCCCCAAAATCACATTTTTAAATTAGTTGACTGAACTAAGATACTCACGTTGTTGTTTCTGATTTTTTGTGTTGCCTATTTACTGGAAGAAGCAAAGTGTTCTCTTGAATCCAGCAACACCTCCATGCCCTGCTGCTTGTTGTTACCAGGCAGAGTTGTGAAGAGATTATTAGACTTCTAATGTTAGACCACTAATATTAGACCTCTTTAGATGAGTTCCGTGCCTACAGAGTTCTGCATCATTTCATTTGTGGACAGAAGTGTGTATCCTCCCTGGATTGCTCCCTGTCCCATCCAGTGTGCCATGGGGAGAGCCTGGGAAGTGATTTATGTGCCCTAGCAGAGCACAGCAGGGAGGCAGAGAGCATTCACACCTAGAAAAAAGCATTAGTTGTGCATACCCACGCAAGGGTCAGCCTTGTCTGGTTCTGCCTGTCAATTAACTTCAGGGTCTTTCACTTTGAGGAGAAGTGAGCTGCAGAGTTAAGAACCTTTTGCTGATTATAATCTGCAAGCAGACACAGAGCCTACCAGTTCAAGACCCTGTACAAATCAAGCATATCAGTGGGTCTCAGCAGTCTCTGGGAGAGCCAGGGCAGGGAATCCAGCATTCCAGTGAGGTTATTTGTACCTATGATGGACAGTGGGAATTAAATCAGAGGCTTCTGAAAACCTCTGTATGCAAGGGTGACAAGAGTCACTGGTATCATGTGTGCTTCATATGCAACACACAGAGCTGTTGCCCACTACATGGGCGTTGTAGAGGATGTGATATTTCAGATATCTTATTCAGATTCTTTAATTAGCCATTTTTGTAATGAAACTCTCGCTAATAGATCCATTTTCGTTATAAATCTTTATGCAATAGGCATTCTCCCTCTTTCTTGTTCTCTTGGTAGGATGAACAATTATAGTGCAATTGAGAGAATGTTGCATTTCTGCATATTTTGGTCAAAGTCATAAACCAAATCAATTATTCAAAATTGCTCCGAGCAGAACATAATTTTATTACCTACTTTTCAAGTACATTAATCAGATGTAATTTTTTAACCTGTCTTCCTTTCTGGTTAGTCTTTTGCAATTATCCCTACTTTAAGGAGTCCATTTCTGTACCAAAGAAGGGTCACGACTAATGTGTTTCTGTTAGCAGAGAGGAGTCATCTTATTTTGGTCCATTATTCAAATTTAACCTATAAATTCCTTAGTTTTGAGCTCATTGTGTAAAGAAATGACATGTGGCATTTTACAGCACAAAGAGTTTGCGCTGTTATGAACAGCTATGCTGGATTTCTTTCCTTCTATTTTTTAACACTCAGGAGGGCAGAAGCATTTCAAAAGCAGAAAACTACAATGGTCTCTGCATTTTATTTCCATATGAAATTTAAATGAAGTTGAAATGCATCACTCAAACAAGACACATATATAAAAGTAAAAGCCAGTAAATCATATTTTTCTTCCAACTATGTTGATTGCCTAAGACTCTTTATATCAAGGGAAACAAATCCATTGTCTCTCTTAGGGGTGCATGACTTACAAAATTTGTAATGAGATAGCATAGGCTTTTAATGCTAGGTCTTTTGGAAAGCCACTCTAATTCCAGTCAGCAGTGGCTGTAAACTGCTTTCATCTAATAACCATTGAACTGAGAAATGGCCTCTATGTCCCTGCTTCCTTATTCCTCCCCTAGGGTTTCTGATAAGCAAGCTTTTACTTCAGAGATTGACACAATTGACAGAGAGGACAAGGTTTCGACAAAGCCCAGTGGAGACTTATGCAATATCTCCAGATTAATAGCAAAACTCCTCATATGAGTACCCCAGTAACAGAATCCTTATTCTGGGATTAGTATCATATGTCTCAGTCTTTGCCATCTTCTGAGAAAATAGGATATGTAAAAACTAAAAATGGTAGGCTATTTCATGATCAAGAGTGAACAATAGAGCAAAAGGAATCTGCATTTCCATGAGTATTCTCTAAGCACCACTTTACCATCTTCCTGCTGAACTTGCACCGATGCGCTGTGTGAAGGGGTCAGGCAGCTCACACAGTAAGGAGCAGTGTGATCAGAGCAAGCAAAGCCAAACACTGCATTCCTGTCATCTCTGCAGCACCTCTGAGTGCCACCTGAAAGAGGGGAACAGGCTGTAGCTGAGAGGAGCAGACAGCCTGGCACTTGGCACTGCCTCTCCAGCTGACAGGACCTGTAATGTTGCACGGGAAACCCAAATTCTCACAAGCAGTTCTAGGTTTGGCTATGTGGAGGAGCTGAGCAAATTAACACGCAGAGAAAGCCATGCTGTGGTTGACAGGCTGTTGTCAGTGCTTAGGCTGGCACGGGTTCCTCTCCACCACACAGAGCAAGCCTGCAGAGCACAGTGCTGTGCACAGATAGAAGTACCAGACACCAAAATTCCTGGATATCTGAGGGTTCAAGTACAGTTTTTCTTTCAGATAGTATCATGTGCCAGAGTATTGCAGTTAAAAATTTTCAAGATCCATATAACTGGCGTCTTTGGATGCATATCAGCTTTTGAGAGAGGAATGCTGAGACTGACCAAATCATGTGAGTCAGCTGTGCTCAAGGAATGGAGCACAGCCAGTGTCATCTGTGAGACATGTCCTACAAAGCTGTTACACTTCGTTCTCCCTTCCTCGCCTTCTCTTCCTTATGTTGGCTCTTCGGGTTCTTAGGGCTCCCTGTAGGTGGCATGACACAACACGGCACCTCAGAAGTGGCAGCTAGCCACCTGTTAGAGTGTCTGTATGAGCAGAGAAGGGCAGGAGCAGACTACAGAGTTATTTGGGGAAATGCTGAAAGTGCTTGTTTATAAAAAGGGTTGTGAATAAAAGCCAGCATAATGAACAGAGATGGATGCCTGACTCTCACAAATGCATATTGTGGTTTACTGTGATGTTGTCTAGCACAGTAAATTACTTTCAGGGCTGTTTCGCTGCTAATGAAATCTTGTGAGACAAACCCCAGTAAAAAGAATCCTCCTTAGAAAAAGCAGCTGCCTCCAAATCACAGCAAATGTTCCCATCAGGTTTTAGTAAACCTCAAGTCTTTAAACTGTGCTCTGTCAAATGTAGCTTATGGTCTGATGCTTCAAGTGTAGCATCAGCACCAGAGGACTATCATTTGCCCTGAAAAGCTTTGTGCAGGGATGAAACAATAGGAGCCATTCAGGGATAGCTCTTCCTTTTCATCCAATTCAGACATACAGTCAAGGCACAGACATGCTTGGATCAAGGCAAGAAATGAAGTTTATTCTGATGCTATCCAAGGTATAGCTGAAAAAGGCTTTTACCTTTAGTTACAAATATATCTTTATTAAATATAAAATTATTATATTCACAATTATCTATCTATGTATTCACAACAGTGGAATCTGAACCAAAATTATAACCTGGGGAATAAAGTTGTCTCTCTTGTATTAATAAAGGACAAACAAAGTCATTAATCTGATACATACACTTTTAGTAAAATAGAAAATAGTGCAAGTCAAAAAATTGACATTTTGTGTGCTCACTGCCTTCCATAAAGCTGTACAATTACATTTACATGAGATAACGCTTCACATCCCTCCCTTCAGTAGGGACTGGAGATCCATACCAAATGAAATGCATATATCTAAACATCCAACATTTCAAATGTGGAGTGAATTTCCTTATCCCCATCTGATCCATTTGTTTATGTTTTTTTCTTTTGCTGTTATTTTTCTTTCATCTGTCTTTAATTCATAGTCCATGGTATGAATGTGGTTTCTGCTAAAATCATTGGCTTTGTGTTACCTCCTCTCTTAATAGTGTTTTCCAGTTCAACTTTCCTGATACCTACCCACATGTGTATGGATTTAAAGGTACTTTACAGCCTATCAGCTAAATCCCAGATGATAGAAATCTTTCATCCTGGAATGGCTTCTCATCATTTGATTTGTATCCCAGCACATGACCCAGAAGGAAAGATGCTGGTGTCTGTGGGTGGGTGGGTAGGAAATCCATGCACTTTCTGTTCACATCCATCTCTGCTGCAGAGCTGATGCTTTACAGCAAAAAATAGTAACTTTCCTGAACATGCATTTAGCTGCTGTCATTCTCAATGCCTTCCTCATACATAAGCCATGCTGTTCATTCACATTCCCTCTCCCCTTCCCTTCTTTCATTCTATAAAAATAAATTTTTTGTACACAAACATGATTTAACATGTCCATTTCTTGTGCAGGGGATTCTGACAGGTAGAAAATGCCAGGCATTTTTCAGGCCAGGGACTAACAGAATATCCTTCCCTAAGTATATGCCACTGTCAGAGCATCCATGCTGAAATCTGCACAGGTGATGGAGCTTGGGTTCCAGGTGATCCATCTTTCTTATACAAATCTTGGATGATCTGACAGACATTTTGCAATAGTACAAGTAACACAGGCAGAATTGCTTGATTTTCATTCAGTTGCAATTATTTTAATAGGAAAAAATTATTACATTATACTCAATTCCACATAGGTGGAAAACTGCAAAATAATATTTTTTGTTTCTACTTATTTTACTAAAAATTTCTCTACCAAAAGCTTCTTCTATGAACCACCTCTCACTATTTTTAAAAGTATGATGGTGTTTCAGCAGTATCTTAATTTTTACTCCAAATCTTGGCAGGCCAGTCTCTCCTTCCACCCAAAGCAGAGGGCTGAAATTTGCTTCTAAAGGGGTGTTGGAAACAGAAATGCTATCACTGTCTGAAGTCTGAGGCATTGCAAAACTGGGGTTTGCTTCATATTTTATTAACAGCACATCCTCATAGAAACTTTGCTGAGACAAACTGCTCCTGACTAAGTTATTCATGGAAGCTGTCAGAAATTGGAACATGAACTTCAAGAGTTCATGTTCCAATAATGAACATGTATTGTAAAGTGTCCCAGTAAACTGTTTGCTGAGACTTGATTGTTCAGAGAACGACAAATCCGTGCAGGTGGTGCTGTGGTCTATTTGCTTTTGATATTGGGTAGTTACAGTGACATTTCTGTTGTGATTCCAAGTGCTGTTGTCAAATCAGTGGATTAATGGAAGTGCTGCGTTGGCAACAGTTATTGATGGTTGAGCTGACAGCCACCTGTCATGTTTTGATACAGATGCCAAAAAATGAGCCTTGGAATTTCATAATAGTTACTGATCCTTTGAAGTGCATTGTTATGGCTTAGAGCATGCCAGCAAGTTGCAGAGGGTGGGAGAGAGGAAGAGATGAAGTGAAAACCTCACCTGAAGAGAGAGACGAGATTTTGCCTGAAATACATCACAGAGTTCCATGGTTGAAGTGGCAAATGCCAGAGTCCCAAACAATGACAGCCTGGTAAACAGTAAGCAACTCATAAACATGAGGCCTGGGAACCAAGGAAATGAAAGCTGAAAAAGGAGGGATATTTATGGCAGGAGGGAAAGAATATGGTTCTTGGAAAGTTCAGGCTCTATTATTATGACATGTTCTTTATCTGCTGCAAAATAGATCTGGTTGGTGGGAGCTGCTGCTGTGCTGTTACACTGCAATGGCTCATCTCAGGTTGAAAGGGTGAGAAGAATAGCCCACAGCACAGAAGTTTAAGTCTATAAACAGCTGGGGTGTCTGTTGGGTTGTGTGAATCTGGGAAAAGATGTGGAGACAGAAGGGCAGCACTGGTGGGAGTAAACCTTGGTAGACGTAGTCCATATAAATCAAAAAAGTCACTACAAAAAAGGATGGTCTGTGAAGAGACTCAAAGAGCAGTGCAGTGCACATTCAGGCTTCTGGAGACAGGGCAATCCAATTTTCAATACTTCTAGAGCAGAGGGCCTACAGGACAAATCTATGACCTCTTAAGATAAAAGGAGAAAATATCTATTTCCGACTGTTGTCAGAAAATTTGAGGGTGCTTTTTTCAGTAGACTATCTGATTTGTGTTCTGAAAGAAGTCTTGTTAACTCAGCATTTCTTTTTCTCCTGGGCAGATAGCAAGAAGAGAGTATATGCATTGCTGAGCTCTCAGCCTAATTGAAAAAGAGTTATTTAAAATGTCTATGTTCTATTCTTTACCTCCATGTAAATATAGCTTTTGTCTTTTCCCAAAATAGCCAGATTCCCCCTCTATGGCAAATCTCATTCCTTTTCATCTTGGTCTTATTTTTTTCTCTTGGAGTCAATTCAGTCTTTCACTTTTGCTGTCCTACCCATTCTAATTTTTTCCCTGTTTAAAGAGTTTTTTATCACCTTTTTGTTTATATTTTTAAAGCCTGAAAAGTCACCTTCTGATATTCTGACCCACACAGTGAAAGTGGGGGTGAGGTGGAGGGGTAGAAAGCTGGGACTGCTGGTGGTCCTGTTCCTGGCCACAAGACCTATTGCAAGATGAAGATATCTGCTTCACTCCTGCCTTCCCAGCAGGTTCCAGAGAGGGAGGGGAGGGAGAGACTTCCAATGCTGAGCAGTTCTGCACTGGGCTGTAGGTCAGGGTTGGTAGAGAAGGGTGTTGGAACTTCAATACACTAACACCCAGAAATCACACCCATATGCCTTCTTATAAAACCTCATTTGCCAGCTAGCCCAGAATGGAACAGCTAAGCCAGTACTTGAAAACAAGCAAAAAATGTATAGAATATCCAAGACTGTTTCTGGTAGCCTCTGTAGCAATTGGAAAGTGTTAAGATTTGAGACAGCTATGTAATTAAATTTAAATTGTAAACTTTTGACCTTTATTAACATTTAACCTTGATTAACATTTAACCTTGATTAACATTAATGGCTTTGGACTGCTCTGCTTCCTCTATCTAGAATAGTCTGCAATTAAAACTCTGTACTAATAACAAGGTTGAGACTTGTGCCTGCTTTTGTGTAAATTGGGAAAGGAAATGAAAGCCTTTACAAACTTCTAGTTTTGAGATTAACAAAGCACATCTGGTATCAAAAAAAGACTGCAAAGGTTGAGGAAAACATTTTTCTATTTGTTAAATCGTTTTACTGGACACTTCAGGGAGCCACTGAGTACTTGAACTAGGAACAGAGTCTATTTAAAAAGCTTTGAATTAAAACTCTTCCTGCCATAACAACAGGAAAGGAAAATCATCAAAAATCATTCTGCAATGTGTACTCAAAACAGAAGCTGCATTCAATACAATCATGGGCATTACTTAGAAATTGTTCTGCAGATACACCAAGAAGAACTTCTACTCTCTACACATAGACCAGAGTTATGTGCTAGGAAGACTGTGCCAGTAGACTGGGGAAACACCTCCTAAAACAAATATATTAGATCTGCACTTTTTACTGCAAAAACTAATTCTGTGTCTAGGAAGTATAGCTGTACTTCTTTCAGTGAAACTAGTATCAAAAGCATGTAACCTCTCTACAACAGTAAAAGAAGAAATCATAGGAAAACAATATTTGATAACATAGCATCAAGCAGTCCAGTCCATTTGTACCCAAGAAGGGCTGTGATACTTCTTTTTGTATGAAAACAGAAAATGTCCTTTTACAGGTAGACATCTGTACATAGCAGCAACAATGTAATGCAGCTTTCTCATTCTAATTTCTTTCTATGCAAAGCTTGTGTATAATTTAAAGCTGGGTTAGTCTTTTGCAAAACTAAAATGTACCTTTTGCTGTCTAAGGTTAAGCACATGAGGGCATCATGGGAAACAGAGAGCAAGTGGAACAATAGTATCTGAAGAGAGCAGCTTGAAAGTGTGCTATTTACAGGCATAGGACCTGAGATAGGAACTGCACCTACCTGACTCTCAAATCCATCCTGAACACTTTCAGATAACTCCAAGACTTGTAAGATAACCCACATCCACTACCAGTCATCTTTTCTTTCAGTATACCAGGGGAATTTCCCCTTCCTCTCCCTTCCCCTGAGTTAATCAACATATGCCAGAGATGATGACAGGGAAGGAGCGTACAGTTAATCAGAACCAACATGAGCAGATAGTTGCACAGATAATACTGGCTTTCTAAATGTGTATTATTTATCTGCACCATTTTTAGTTGTAAAATGCATGTACACAGAAGCAATAATAGAAATATAATAGCATGGATTAGTTTAATGATACAGAATTCTTCCCTAAGGGACAATATTCCTCCATATCAGCATGTAAGAAAAGCAACATTTCAGTGCACAAGCATATAGCTGACCTAAATAAAGACAACTATTTGTGCACATTTGCAAGAGACTCCCTGAAAAGCCACAGCATGTATTCAAAATAGGACTGTTATTCTACAAGCCAAGGACTTATACTTGACTCTTCAAAGCTATTTTGGTGCTTAATTCCCATTGAGATCAAGATGCTTCCATTGCATTTCTGAGTGTATTGATATGAGCACAGTAAACAAGGATATGAATAGAGACCAGGTTTAAAAATTACATTTTTGCAACAGCCTTTAGGTTATGGTGTTTATCATAGCAATTACACAGAGAAATTAAAGCTAAATTCTGCTCTTTTAAATTTAGAGAAAACTATTTTTCAACCATGTAGACAGACAAGTGTGACTATTACTAGAGAGAGTACAGATAGTTACTTAGTGAAACTGGGTCTTGAGTGGCTTTGCTGCCATGGTTCCTGATGATGGTCTGTTATGCCTTGAACCGTTCCTCAGTGTTTCTGTCATACCTTGAGTGCTGGGTGCAGTTCTGAGCTCCCCAGTACAAGACAGATACAGAATTACTGCAGTGAACTTACTGGAGTGAACAGGGCCGCAGAGAAAATAAGAGACTGGAGCATCTTTGATATATGAAAAAGCTAAGTGGGCTAAGACACCTCAGTTTGCAAAACAGAAAGTTCAGGGGGATCTTTCTATAGTCTCTAAACACCTGGGATGTAAAGGAATGAAGACAAGGAAGCCTGCTGTGCCCAGCACTGGTGAGGCTGTACCTCAAACCCACTTCTGCAGCCCCCACTACAGGAAGGACATTGAGGTGCTGGAGAGCATCCAGAGAAGAGAGACAGAGCTAGGGAAGGGTCTGGAGCACAAGTCCTGTGAGGAGCGGCTGAAGGAGAGGGGATTGTCCTGATTGGAGGAAAAGGAGACTCAAGGGGGATCTCATCACCCTCTACAGCTGCCTGAAAGGAGGCTGTAACCAGGAAACTTTGGCCTCTTCTCCCAGGTACCGAGTGAAAGGACCAGCAGAAATGCCTTCAAGTTGCACCAAGGGAGGCTTATATTGGAAATTAGGACAAATTCCTTCATCTGAAGGGTGGTCAGGCATTGGAACTGGCTGCTCTGGGGGGTGGTGTAATCACCATCCCTGGCAGTGATCAAAAAAGGTGAAGACGTGTCACACAGCTTAGTGGTGAACGTGGCAGAGCTGGGTTAACAGCTGGACTTCATTAGGTCCTTTCCAAGATAATGCTATTTCCAACATAAACAATTCTATGCTTCTATATATAATAGTTCAATACCATTTTTGTGCAGTTCTGGAGGGTGATGGACTTTTGCTCAGGTACTGTCATTATCTGAATCTGATTCTGTGAGACCACGAGTGCTTTGAGTGCAAAGTCTGTCATTGAAGGGCAAACAGCAAGTTAGGGTATCCTACAATGCAGCTATTGGCTGAAGATGTAATCCATTAAAGCAGTGCAGAGATGAAATCGTGCAGCAAGCTATTTTAAAAATTTTAATGAACCATTTAAAATAAACTCATTGCAAGGTAATTTAACAACACCACTTTTACAATTAAATATACTATTTTAGCATGCAAATACAGCACATTAATCCCATGTCAGGATAGAAAATGAAGTGAAACTGAAGGGATTCTGATACATGAAAGTCATCTCAGTAATTTCTCATCAGTTCATGGTGCTCTTAAGTGGCATAATGAAAGAATGAATTGATTTAAACAACATTTTCTTGGAGCAATGGGGTTTGTGGAATTAAATTAACTTGATGGTTTTCTGTAAGAGCAGGTCTGCATGGCATTATATTATTCCTGAAATTAATTTCTTTTCCTCTCCAGAGTTATTTTTGTTTTGGTTTGAGTCTGATATTTTCTTTCTTGCTTATTTCCATAACATCCACTAAGGACTTCTATGCTGATTTTCCATGTTTTCACTACACTATAATAAATAAAAAGTGCCTACTCAGATCCTCATTATCAAGTTCTTGAAGACAAGAATCAGCAAGAATTCTTCAGTTTATATCTTTAAAATAATGTATTTTTTCTTTTACTTTATTGTTGTTAAATGCTCCTCCTCTTTTCTCTGTTAGGGGATACGGTGGAAGAGAAGAATATTAACCAGGATAATACAGAGTCAGATTACACAGGGCTATCAAGAGAATAATATGTTCCAATGTAGTGTTTTAATGAAGCAGAACACAGGAACTCTTGATCAATCTAGTTAAGTAACAGTTGAGAGGAGTTGTGGTAAAACTTGTAGTATTTGTAAAAGCAAACACCTAGGTTAGACTGGACTCCTGTATTTGCCCAGGCAGGACTTTAGCTCTGTAAGACATTGTCAGTGTTTAGACAGATGCTGTGATGTTCACACTCCAAAGAGCCAGAAGAAATTCTGTTATTTCCATTGCTAGTACCCAGCTAATGCATCATTTATATGGTGGCACAGTACTCCCATAAGGAAGGAACTCCTTCTGGCACAAATAGCAAATGTGCAAGTGACTCACGGGGCCTTTCATTAGCAAATGCTTTCCCTCTATTTTCTTCCCTCCCTTCATACCTGTATTGTTTGGAAGGAGGTAGTAGTTGGGCACTTCAGTTTTCAGTCCAGAAAAAAATTTACATTTGCTCAAACTAGAGTGAGCAATCTGATAAGAAATGCCAAGCCATGCTTGTAAAGACCATGTGTAAATACCGGCTCTGGCTCTTTCTCTTATTGTAAAAATAAACTAACTGAAATAGTTGGTTGTAACACTGTTTACCAGGCATTTGGCATTTCACTGAGATTTGCAGATTTAATATTTCTAACACTTTGAGAAAAACACATTTGACACTTTGAATGCTAATGTGTGTCATACTTTTAGTGTATACTTTTAGCTTGATATCAGGAGTTAGTTTCTGTTGAGTTTTCTCAAAATTCACAGAAACACACGCAGAAATGTAGCATGATGCTCTGCTGAGCTGGAGAAATAAGAATTATTTTCTTTAGCTCGCTTCCTTTATCAAGGCTGTCTCATTTTGTGTGATTTTTTCCCCAAGAAAAAAGCACAGCATGTGTTTCACTGGTCTCCAGATCCCTGTGCCCTGGAGCAGAGGGTGCTGCCAGACCGAAGGTGGATAAGCCTTGCTTGTTCTAGCCTGTGCTGGGCTCTGAGCTCTCACCATCTGCATTTCCCCCATTTGATCAGCTGCCACAACTTCTGAAGTGCCAGCTTTTGTTAGTGCAATTACTATGACAAAAAAATAAAGTAACTTATCCAGAGCCAGAGAGTTTGACCATCTTGGCACAAACAGTCTTAAAAGCCCAGCAGTGCTCCTAGAGAAGTACTTGGAGATGCTGAGTACTGTGCTTACTTCTCATGTCTCACAGCTCACATTTTTCTTACTTTCTTGGTGCAGCACAGACTCCTTGTTCTCTTCTGTGTAACAGTTACAGAAATAGGGTGAGAGGCTCAAAATATTTTTCAAGCACTTCCTCCTCCTCGTGAGGAGATGAAAATGCCAACCGGGATATGACAAATTATACACTGATGTACATTAGGGGTTTTTTTAGCACAACAAGGCAATTCCTTAAGTGATGAGCACTTTCTTAATATTTTCTACATGTTTTCTATATACTATAAATATTAGAGTCCTTTTCAAAATGGCTCCACCGCATTGATCAATTTTGTGCATCAATAACCAGCAACCCAGCTGCCTATGTTTCCCTGCAGTTCACTTTTTAAAGACACTTCATGATTCTATGAGGAGGGAATAACATCTTTTTTTTTCTCTCTGAGCTATGGAAGATGCTCACTTTCCTTACAGACGAGCTTGCTTTGTCAGGAATGGTCTCTAGAAAGAATTATCTGAATAACCTAACTAGCAGGTAATAAAGGAACCTCCTAAACTGCAAACCCTGTTTCATAGTATCTCATTAGAAGCAAACACTTATAAGCAAAAACCCAAGTTTTTCTCACTGTATCTTCATGGCAGTATCATATATTTTTAGCATCTATTCAGGTCTTTCTGCAGCTCTGCTTCAAATTGATATTTTTGCAATATTCTTATACCAACAGTGAAATTTATTTGCAAAAGAATCTTAATTCATTGTCAGTGATTTGCTTTTTTCCCCCTACAGATTCCAAGCTCACAGATTTTAGCAGGATTTTACTGAAGTACATGAAGCCAAATGAGTTGCTCAGCTCAGACTTGGGGTCAGCAGCTCTTCACAAGGTCAGGAGTTAGGGCATTGCCTGCTTTGCACATCAAGGACAATTATGTTTGCATTAAGCTAATGACACAATTTTTTGAGCCATATTCCAGTAACAGATGTAAATTCATGGCCTTCACTAGACACAACATAAGTTGAATCTGTGTCCCCAAAGATAGAATATGGCTTGTGATTTGTATGCATCTCATTTAATCAATAAATTCAACAGACCAAGTCTTTCCACACTTTTACACTTTCGACTTGTGCGCAGTTACACCACAGGTAAATCTGTCCCATTGACAAGATCTAATTCAGATTAAATACTCTCTTTGCTGTTCAACAAACATTATAAAACCTGGGTGCTGGTGGTGTTGTCACTGACAGTGTAAAGGAACAGTCTCATGGAAGCAATGTGCTACAGCCAGACCTTGGACTGTAGAGAACATTCCTAGACAGCTGAAAATACAGCCAATGACCAACTACAACATGGAGGTCCTGGCTGAAGAAGGAGTACACTGGCACCACTCACACATTCTGTGGAGATTTTCCACTACATACCCTTGATTCTCTTAGGAGTTGAGATTTTTCATAGCTCAGGCTGTTGTGTGTGAGAATGGATGTCCTCTGCTTGATTCAAACACAGCAATGTTTGTTTTCATAGATCCTAAAATTGAGATTGTATTAATTGTTAATTTCTATTAATATTAAAAAGAAATATAATTATGTGTTCCACATGAGCAAAACAAAACCAGGAATTCAATCTCCTTCACCTGGGCAGGCAGTTGTTCAGCTGTCCCTGAGAAAACAGAGCTCCATTGTAGGCAACACTGACTTGGGAAGACAAGCATCATCATTCCAAATGTCCCTGCTTCTTCCTTCTCCCCCCATCTTTATATAATGAACAGGATGTCACATGGTCTGGAACATCCCTGTAGTCAGTTGAGGTCACCTGTGCTGGCTGTGTCTGCACCCAGCTTAGGAACACTCAGGGACATTCTTCAGTGGTGGTGGACTTGGCAGTGCTAGGCTAACAGCTGGACTCTTTTCTTAACCTTAATGATACCACAATTCTGTGTTTCTTACAGGACTGTCCTGATTTCAAAGTCTTCTCACATATCCTTACACAGAGTTGTTGAGAGAGTTACATCAAGCCTTTGGGTATTCAGTAGTACAATAAATACAGAGAAATGTAGGATTTTCTGTGCTAGAATAGATCAATGAGCCATTTAATTTGTTATCCTTCCTCCAGCAGCAATCAGCATCAAATGCTGTAGAGAAAACTCTCTTCAGAACATGACCTGACAAAGTTCTGCTCAATCTTTCCTGAGAAATATAAGGTTGCTAAAAAAATAGATCAGGCTTCCTTAGAAAAGGTTGATGAACATACTGGAACTATTGTTCACCTGATTATGATTAAGATGTAAAGTGTCTCTCAGCACTTTTAATGTCTCCCCAGTTGATCATATTATATGATATATCATATCATATCATTGAGCAATTTTTCATCAATATATCTGTAAACTCTGGGCATGCTATTATTGAGTAATTTCTCTCTGTTTGCCGTGGCTTAACGTGAGGTATGTCCCTTGCTCAAAAGTCCTCATGAGGGGTACACAGCAAACCAGCTACAGGGCATAAAATTATGTGATGTTTTTTAGAGAACATAATATTATCTGCCTTTTCAGTTGCATGGTTCTGATTTTCTAGGTTGGAGGAAGGCAAAAGAATAGAAAGCTACCAGAAAGTTTGCCAAAGAAAGGGCTCCTTTAGGATATCTCAGGTGAAAATTACACATTGCACACATTGCCTGCTTATGTTATCTCTAGCTAGCTCTGAGACCTTTGCAAGGTGGAGCTCACCCCCTCAGTGGGCTCAGGCACTCAAGCCATCATTTAGGAGAAAGGGTGCCAAAACTCCTTCCCCTTCCTTTTCGAGTGCTGAGCTGCACAAGCAGACTCTCATTTTTCACCGTGGACAAAAGGATAAAATGAATATTCCTTCTTCAAGTGAGTGACGTGTGGGTGGCTTAGTTTGAGTTCAGAGGAGCCAGGTGATGGTCAAGGGTTACAGACAATGACAAGTGTTGTATACAAATACAAATGTATGCAAATACATCCAACTGAAATCAATTAGCTTCAAAGTCCTTAATTCTCTTTTGAGGTGTGTTCATTGTGTAGTGATAATAATGGCTTATACTTTACTGACTATGAAAATGAAGAGGTAGTCATAATCTCTAGATATATGCCAAAGACTTACCATAATACAACAAATAAGAGTGATTCACTGAGACATTTGTACCAATTGTACAAAGTAATGACTATGTTGAAGATATTAATACTGGGATTTTATAAGTACAATATCTCCTTTTAAGAAGCAACTTTGTGGCTACTTTTCCCTCACCACCTAGTAAACTTAAAACATTTATTTCTACTTGAGATTTGTTTCAGTAGTAAACAATTACATTAAGAAAAAATGCGGCAGTAGATTTTGGCACAAACATTTCACAAATCAGGAAAATGTTCTTATGATAATGATCTAAGCTTGCTGCTTTTCTCCCAATAACCTTTATTACAATCAATGTTATTTACTCTTTACATGGCACAAAGTCCACACCTTGTAACAGGAGGGAATTATATTTGGTGGTACCTAGATACTGTGGCTCTCTCACAAGGGAGACTGGTTCTCTCTGATTCTTAGTCTCTGCAGTAGTCATGGAAACACAGCACCAAAGCGAAGTGGAGTCCATTCTCCTATTCTCACATGCAATCTCAGTATTCAATCCTATTCATCAAACCCCATTTTAAAAGTGGTTTCATCTAATGAAGTCAATTATTAGTGGAGATGGATGAACAGATTACAGAAAGAGCTGCAATGTAACCTTTTCTGGTTTTAGTCTTTTCAGTACACAGATTCTTTTTCCCTTATCTTCCTTTTTTTCTTTTTGTTTTTTCCACCCAGGATCCCTAGTGCACCTCTGCTTCCTCCCTGTGTTGGGTTCCTTTATGTGGAACAGATTGGTAATGAAGCTCTGAAATCCTTTGAGAGTCTTATAGAAAGAATGCATGCTTTAGGGGAATGCAACCCCCATGACATCTTTGCAGCGTAACAAAAAGATTATTTTGTCATTAAGTGGTTTTCTCTGTTGTTTTAGTAACAGCAATCATCAATCACATTCCAGCAGTAAAAGGGAAATTAAGAAAATTGTTTCCTTTTATACCTGTAATTGTGCTCCATTAATGAACAATGAGCAGCCTTTTCCTTTACAATCTATGAATTTCAGTGACATCGAAAATTACATCGGGAAAACTTTATTTGATTTAAAGAGGATTTGGGTTTAATATTTACACATTATCATGGCTGGTGTAAAGGAAAGTTTTCACCTTCCTGATGCTAAGTCAGACTCACAGCAGAGGATTTCAGGGTCTTGGTATGTAGTCCTAGGACCAAGGAAAAATAAATTATTCCAATTGTCTCAGAGCTTGACCCGGCATTTGCTCTCTTAGCAGATTTCACATAGCTAGATTACAGATTTCCTGTCGCCTACCATGCTTTCTGTAGAGTGCTTTTGAAGTGCTGCCTAATTTGTCTCTCAGGCAGACTGGCCATTTCAGAGTTTCTCCAGGATCGTGCCAGCAGGCTTGGCAAGGCTCTGGTTTTGGGATGCAGGATTTGCTCCCACTGAGAGAAGCAGAAAGTGACACTAGAATGGCAACATTAACATTACAAATTTTAGGCAGGAGGTTTTATTTAGCCATTTGTCAAAAAGCAATTATGTGCCCATGTAAACATTGTCATCACTGAATTCTGTGACAGTTAGCCATAGTAAGTGGTATATATTGCTTTGGTTCTTGAACTATTTTGAAAATCTGACTTGGCCCATGATTACCAGTTCCGAGCTTAGGCATGAGTTTTGGCCACACCATTTCCTGTGAGACCACTTTTTTGATACAGTGGCACTCTCTTGTAAACTCTGTATTTGTATATACTTTAGAAAACTATTGTGAATGTGTTTTATTAAAGCAATTACAAAACAAATTATCCCTAAGCACTTTTGATATGCAGCCTACTAGTTAGTAGTTGCCTAGAATGATTCCCTTCCACCCTGTGTGGTGGTCATGAAATACATTTTGTGGTGTCAGCCTATTTCATGAAAATATCCAAAATCATTAGAAAAATCATTAGAATAATCACAAGAGAAAGGAAAAATTGATATTACCAAGAATATCACACTCAAGCAGAAGACAGGACATGCATAAGCTTACATTTCTCTGAAGCAGTCAGTGGGGTGGGTTCATGGCCCATTAAATGGGAAGATTTCAGACTACTGAAATACCGTGAAGTACTCATAGTACAAGTCTAGACAATTAAATTCTCCAGGATTGCTACACAACAGTTTCTCCCAAACATATAAATCCAAAAATGAGGAGAGGGAAGCAATAGAAGACGGAAATTAGCACAAAGAATCACAGGTGAAATCTCTTATGTAAATGATGTATGAGTGCACATGATGCTCAGATGCCCCAGACCACTTGTCTGTTAACTTGCCACAACCTGCACTCTCAGGGGCTAATCTTTCTCTTCTGTCTTCAGCAGAGAGATGACTTCTTCCTGGCTTTGTGCAGATTTCCTTAGGGTTCTGTTTTATCAGTATCCTTCTAGGAAAGAACTAGATTGAAAAGAGGCTTGTTTTGTTCACAGAACAGAGACTTACCATTTGTGTGTGTACAGAAGAGAGGTGTCAGATGAAGTTAGGGCAAAGTACTACCATTTAAGTTCCCAAATCCTGAAGGAGTTATCTATCACAATTTTTATCACAATTTTTCTCAGTCTTGCACTGTGTGGCTGAATTTCTTGATGTAGTCTAGATTAGGCTCTAGAAGAAGGTTTGAATTTCCTAAGACCTCCTTGGTATTAGTGTGCAAGCAGTGGGTGTAAAGGTGTTTCTTTTATCTATTTGAATAAAGTATACCTTACTTAATCCATTCAAAAAAGGAAATAGTAATGTTGGCATTTTAAAATATTTTCCAAACCAAAGTCTTAATCCCCACTGGAAGTCAAAGTCAAACTTCTGTTTGAGAGGAATATTCAGCCAAGGGTGAGCCCTGGAATTCCCTAAAGCTGAATTCCTTGAAGGGAAGTCCTTGTGTTTCCATTATTTTTATTAATTCCTTTCATTTATATCTTTCTCACAATTCTCTTTATTTTAAAATATACACTTGTGTCTGAGAAGACCTATTCATAAAACATCAGGTTTTAAGTGCATATGTAGACACAAGGGAACAGGTAATAGTCCTTTCCATGCATATACTATACAACAGATTTCTGCCAGTCTTTGCATGTCAATGTTAAATATCTTCATTCTTATATTCAGCTTCTATTCACCAACACAAGTGCTTTACAGATTCCTCAGCAGAATAGGTGACTAGCTTGGTGTTTCACTAAGACATCTCTACAATGCCACTGCAAATACAGACTCCAGAAATTGAGGTGCAATGTCTGTACAACGTCTAGGACAAAAAGTTCCTGTAGTTTAAGTTTGCTCACACCCACTCCCCATAACAGCCCATAAATTTTTATTGCTTCTTATATCACAATCTTAATGTTACCAAAGTGAATTCATTAATGTTGTTCATTTTCTTGTTTGCGAGATAAAGCCAATCAGCAAACTACTGTTAACCCAATTTATTTGCAAGAGGTGTTTTTCGAGCAAGGAGAAATTACAGCAATTGTTCATCATTAATTTTTGTTAATAGATGTGTGTTCATTTGTTGTATCTTGTAAACAAGCAACTGCATTATACAGTAAGCATACTGGTAAACTTGGGATGCTGTTTAATGTTCTCATTTTATTCTGTATAATCACAACATTTTCCAAGAAGCCATGACTAATAACCTTGAGGCAAGGCTCTTAGTGAATTCTGAAGAACCAAGAAGCCGAGCTTTGGAACCGGTCCTGAATATTATAAATCTTTACCTACATCAGAACCTGAGCAAATGCAAAGTGAATTATTGAGGCAACCTAGCTTGGCAAGATTCTAAAAAGGGATTAGACACATATGAATACTGTAAAAAAAGCTTCTGCGGTTACAGTCAGAAGGATAAAATTACAAGGGCTATCAGCCCACATGCTTCAAAGCGTAAGCTGATCACCAGCTTGAGCCAGGAAGAAATGTTCTCTCATGGGAATTATTTTTATCTATAATGCCATTATGTGCATTCTAAAACTCTTGAACTCCTGATGAATCAATCATTGACGACTATTGAGAGACAGCAAACTAACACAGACTAATTAATCTGGTTTTGATATGGAAATTTCAAAATACATAGACTTGAAGGGTAATCAGCCTTTAATGAAAACTTTTCAGACAGGAAACTAAAAGCACTCTGGAAGGAAAATAAATTTCAGTAATCTTGCTCTACAAATTGGGAAATTAGACCAAGAAGAGGGAAATGACTTAACCAAAGGCAAAAGTCAAGCTTTGTCAAAGCCAAATGTATCCTGCTGTCTTCTGAGTCTTACACATGTGCTCATCCGGTTGAGCCTGAACCTGTTGCATGTTTGTTTCAGTACATTTTCTCTTCACAAAAATGTCTTAATCTGAGTTCTTCATGAATTGGTTTAATTGGAAGCACTCCAAGTCCATTTCACAGAACTGTCTTCATGTAAATCATTTGGAGTCATGTTTGACCTATGAAAAACTTTTTAGAGATTGCTGCATGGAAAAATATGCTGTCAGAATAAAACTAGCAGAAAAACTTTGCCATTCCTGCAGTGCAGATTATTCTCCCCAGAGCAGACAAATTTCTCCAGTTAAAAGTGATTTTGTTTCAGAACAATTATTCCACTGTCCTTGAATATGTGCAAACAAATGGTGAGTAAGGCTGGGTGTCAAGGTCAGAGGCTTCTCTCTTTTGCCTCTGGGGTGGGACAAGTGGGGCTCACTGTGCAAGGAGGTCTGGGAGCTGCCTGTCTGATCAAGTGTCCTGTGGTACCTCTGCACTGGCACTCCTCAGTCTCAGAGGCTGCTTATCCTCATCTAGCCGTCTCTCTCTGTTCCCTTAGGAATTCTCTTCCCCAATCCTGACTCTTGAAAAATGGACTTGCCCTGTGCAGAGAGATGTGAAAGAGGGGCATGAGACACAAACACAGTGATCAACTGACAAGGCAAACACTAATTTTGTTTCATTTCACATGTTCATACCGATAGTCCTATGCTTAATCGTGCTTCAAAGGAAAATACAATGACAGTATTATGTTTATGGGAACGTGGATGTCAAATCAAATAATTTTGCCCAATGAACTCTAAATCTGTCATTTAATTTTTAAGCATTGAGGGAGACAGGAGAATGAAAAAGATCAAACCAAGCCAAATTCAAATAACCAAGCCATATCAATATTAAAGTCCTGTACGAGTCAATGAAAAGAGACATTTTATGAGATTTGTAAATCATTTTATGTACTGTTTGATATATAGTATAGGAATGAATGTCAGATAACCATTTATGAAAATATGAATTAGGAAAACCAGATAAAAGTCCATCCAGGCATGCAAGGAGGGATAATTTGCAATGTGAATAAGTGAGGCCAGTCAATGATCTTGTGGAGTAAAGATAATAAATTTCTTATTTTACAATTAGTACTATCTTTCAAAAGAGAGAACAGATTTGTTCCTGCCATTTACATGGTCTTTGAGGACTAGCATATTTCTTGGAAATCATCTACTACAGAACCCTTTTTCAGTTGATGCCAGTATTTATAGTACTTTTCATTCCAATGGCAATATGCTATTCTGGTTTTAACTTCATTATTTGATCACAATGTCCAAAATCTTAGGTGAAAACAAGTTACATCTTCGGTCAGTTGTCATTTCTGTGTGGTGACGGGGAAGAAAAAACTTTTAGCTGCCACACAGCAGAACTTGAGAGGAAAAAATTGCAGACGATGAAATATGGTGGATCCTCATAAGACTCTTCTTGTTGCTGTTCCCATATTCCTGTGTCAAGGAGATGCTGTTATGTACTCCTGACTATATTTCCCCTTCTTTACTTTTTTTTTCAGATTTTTGGACAGTATCAGGTTCTGTCAAAATAGCTGTACATAAATAAATACTCAACAGGCTAAGATTAAATCCTGTTACATAAAAGCATTATAAATAATACATTTTCCTTTAAATCTTTTAATTTGATTAAGGATATAAGACAGACAAATCATGCAAATGTTATTCAATAACTAGTTTATGTCTGTCAGAAAATATGGAAATCAAAGGGTTCTACTTTAAAGCATTCTTGCATCATAGTTAATCAGCATTTTTATCTTGCAGATCACAAGCTGGTATATATGAATCAACTACTGTGCTAGGACATCACATTAAAAATTCTTTTTGAATTCTAAAACTACTTGTCAACCTGCATGTTCTAGTAGTAAGTGCACATAGTCACTTCAATGCTTTCTCTGATGTCTCCCATTTCCTGTCAAACACAAGGGCAAATTTCAATTATGAATTAAAACCACTATGTTTGAAATCAATCGTGGAACTATTAACAGCAGTGGCCAGAGACAGGCTATTCTACTTTGCATTTCTATAAGCTCTTTCTCTCCTCAGATCTCAAAGGGTTATTTTTACAAATGTGCATTAGTTCAGCCTCACAGCATATGGCCTCTGTGGCATTGTCAGTACTCTAAAAGCCAGGTAAAGCATGGCACAGAGGGTCTGCAACTGCTGTAGGAATCAGAAGTGTTACTGGCCACAGCAAAGCATCGCATGAATGAGACAAAAGGACAGGTTCATGAGGAGAGTTCATTCACTCGGGACAATGCTGTGCTGAGTGGACTTACCTAGAAAGAGCAGAGTTACTCAGCCAGAACACACTGCAGATGCACTGAGGAGCCGAGGTCTCACTTAAAAGAGCTTCATACGTGGTTGAGTGAGGCACCCAGGCGCGTGCAGGTCTGGCTCTGAATGACTTGCCAAGTAAGCCACTCTGGGACTCAAAACAGGCTCTCCAAGTCAGGAATTAGGATGTCACATTTAAACATTGGAACTGCTGCAGATCTCTAGCACCCGTGTTGTTTATACAAGGACTTAAATACAGAAACCCATGTCTTCCCTTTGAGAAAAGATCAAAATAATTTTCAATGGCAGTTGATCAGGTAATGAAGTCAGAAAACACTGTCCTTAGTTCACTGTCTTGTCTGCAGCCCCGAAACTCAAAGACTAACTCTCTAGATAATGCAGGATTTAGAATAAATCTTAAAACTGGATTCAATTTTGCTACCACAGCTAACTAGGCCAGGAAATGTGATTGTCTTTATTCCCAAACCCTTTGACACCAATTGCTCTGTGTTGTGATGAGTTGCTGTAGTGCAAATGAGGCTAGTTTCTGTTAGCACAGAGCCATCATTGTCTCGCTTCTGTCTAGAGGTGTGTACATCCCATTCCCTTTTGCAGGACTGGGAATGTCAGTATTACAAGGGGTCTTTTGAACTTGGATGTTCTCAAATGTCCTCTCTGGACACACTTCCATTTCACACAAAAACAATGTTAAACAAAGTATCCAGAAATGCAGAAATTATGTTTTACAGAGTCAAAACTCTTGATATTTTCCATTCTTGGTTGCAGGGAAACACCAAGAATCCTGCTCATGGAAAAAGTACTGCATTAAGGGATCTTTGAATATCCTTTCTGAGATGGGCAGTGCTACCTGAATTACCACACAAGAGGCAGGTTTTCCTGGAATTTCTTAGGGATTGTTTGTGATCCTTCATTACTTAAGGGCCTTGTCTTATTATGGCACTGTTGCTGTTGCTGGGAATGTCCAAATATGCCCATTAGTTTATCAAAAGACATAGAAAACTTAAATTTTAGCAGCCATTAGATACCTGGTTAGATACCTCACTCATAATACAGAAAGCAGATTTCACTTTTGAAGAGGAATACATGACTACAATGGAAATACAATGTAAAATCACCCTGGAAAAAAAAATCTCTGTTGAGACTCATGAGAATTTATGTGAGCATATGGAAAGTAATATTTAATTGAAGCTATTTTAGCATGTGGGTAGAACTTAAGTTATATGAAACCCACTGGGAAAGGATTGCTGTTGATAACTGGCCAACTTCTGTTGTGGAGCAATCTAGCTTTGAGAGATTAATGAGTGTGCTGAAGCATTGGTAGTGATTCCTTTCTGAGAACTTATTTTCAGACACCTTGATCTCTGTCATATTTTTAAAATACATGTGAAAATTAATACCAGTGCCACAGGCAGGAAACAGCTATCTCTTTACTGCAGATATGTATAACCAGAATAATACTCATTAGAGCTTTGCAAAGATCAGCATTTATTTCTGGTGGGGATGTCCAAGGTTGAGCATGCAGTGCACCACTGTGTCACAAGTTTAAAGGGGGGTTTACTGAGACAGTGTTTGCATGGCTGTCTAAGATAACGCAGCAAAAGCAGCTAGAAGCTTCCTCTGGACAGCTTGTGGGCTGTAAGCAACACAGTGAGGTGGCTTTCAGGTTCAGAGAAAAAGATACCTTCAAAATATTCTATTAAAATATATTTCATCTCTGAAATACTGGGCTATCACAATTGTGGAGCTATTGATAAAGTTCACAAAGAAAATCATTCTACCACTGCCTATACACTTGGTAATGAAAGAAGTGCCCTGCAACCTTTCTGAAGAATAAATTCTTACAACTAAGTTGTGAAAAGCTAGCTGCTCTCTCTCTCTGGCATGTCTCCAAAGAGTTTAACAGTGAGTTGGAGGCTGAGAAGAGGCTAGAAGGCATATTGGAGACAAAAAGGCATTGAGTAGAGACAGGTTGTGATAAGTGTATGGCAGCTATTCCCTGGCGACCCTCCTCAAGGGACCACAGACAAGTTTGCACTAAACAGCCCTAAGAGTGAGACAAAACACAGGGCAAGAGCCATCTCCACAGCATTTCCATTCTCAGGTCTCTCCTGAGAAAGCAGCAAGCAATAAAGATGTTACAATAATAGCTTAAACACCACCATCCCTTTCTGTTTGAACATTACATGCCCCTGTGTTCTGGACAGATGGAATTAGCAGGAGTTGTACTGTATAGATGTCACACCATATCATCTGACATTTGCTCACAATTGTTATTGTCAGGGCAATTTTGTGGTAGGTGAGGCTATTTTTTCAATGTGTTTTAAAGTAATAGAATAATTTTTCAGTAAATCCCTCAAAGATGGAACAAAACACGATCAATTATCTCCATTTAGGCAATTGCATAATAAAGTTTAAATTTTTGCTTCATAATCATGAATTAGATACCTTCTGCCCATTTTTCTGTGGAAGCATGCAATAAATTGGTTTAACATTGGTGTTAAGGGGATGGGGGAGAGGGGCTGGCATCCCAGCTGCATCCTGTTATATGGTGTTCATAGCAACTAAATTCTGTGTAAAATGAATAAAAGATAATTCAGTGCATATGTCACTTCTGGATATGATAAAGGCTTGATTTGATATTTATTTGAAGCAGGGTCCTGGTGACTGTCTATTGTCATAGCATTAGATGAGAAGAGAGAGAACGAGTAACTCTTTGAATGTGACTGTAGTAACAAGGAGAGCCTGCAGTCATGTCTTGTTAATTTACCAAGGAGAATGTCACATTTACATTTCAAACTATCCCACTGCAGTGCTCCTAACTTGCTAGGATTATCCTGAGTTTTAAACCATCCAGTCTGAGGCTTCATTGTTTACCCAGACTAATCCTTCACTTCACCCTCCTTCCCTCCCTCCTTTCCTACTACCCTGCCTACAGACGAAAAAGAAAGAAAATCTAACATTAAAAGGTGTTGCCAATCCTGCTCAGTAATTATGAGATGATTCCTCTAAAAGAGTGGGGTGAAATGTCATTTTATTATTCTTCTACTTCCTTTCCTTCCCTTCCTTGTTCTCCACCCATCTTCCTGCAGGCAGGCATCAGGAGTAAATTTTCACTGTGATGTGCAGGGATTTAGCTGTGTGAATCCTATTACTGCTATTAATTAGAACACATCCATACAGTCAGCCAAAAATGTGCACCTTTTAATGTTTATCTGCTAGCTCTCACTTCTTATCCATACCCTGGTCCTGATTCTGATTTGTCACTGGTATTTACCTATGTAGTATTAATGATCTCTGGGAATTATTCCTGAATTACATGAAAGAATCTCTAGCAGCTCCCATCTGTGACATTTATGCAGATGCTCGATCATCTTCCCCATTATTCTGCTTGCTTTCTTTTAGGACCTCTTAAGATATTTTCTACATCATTCAACTGCAGGAATTATCAGCCCAAATTTTCACATCCATTTTCGCTGACTATTATACGATGATGTATAAAAAAAAATAACTTGGTCCCATCACTGCTGTTTCATTGAATTATTTGAGGGTGAAGTTCCAGGATGTGCTTTAAATATCAAGGTGTTCAGAGGTTCTATTTAACCCTGTAAAAATAAAGCATTGATTTATTTATTTGGGGATTAAATGAATCAGTGATTTCCTACCACAAGACAAGGGGATATTGCTGAGGGTGTCCCTCAGGAAATCTCTTACATCCCCAGGATTCTTCTCACTGTCCAGGTGGATTCAGCATGTGCCCTAATTCTGCGCTTTTCTATCCATGTAACATTTGCAGTTGGACCCAGCTGAAATGGAGTGCTGGGTGCATTTGAAGCTCCTGTCCAGCACAAGTAGGTTTTCCTGAGAGCAGCCTGTCCTTTTATGTGGCACCCGAGTGGCACCAGCTGATGAAGGGCATTGCTCTGTATCAGCCTCAAGCCTAAAGTCAGAGGAGGAGGAACATCCAGCACTGCTCTCCTTTAATCTCTGCTCAAAGGGCTTTGTACTAATTAAGCTTTACAACACCCTTCAGAAGTGAGGGAAGAGTGCTATGGTTTGACTGTAGATGAGGGGGAGAGGAGCCCAGTCAAATGACTTGGTGACAGAATCAGCCTACGGCAATCAAGATGACAAGCCACAGCTTCAGCATCTGTCCTTTTTTCTTGCTGCTTAGAAATGTTTCAGTGAAAGAAAAAGAAAGTCTACATATTTTTCACCACTTCTTTGTTAAAGCCTGGCTTTTCCCTGCCCTGCCCTTCCCATTTATCTGTTCACCTTGCCTTATTTGCAGGTCAGAGGCAAGAGGACCAACATGAGAGTGTTCTGTGTCCACAGCTGACTTTGCAGATCATCCTGCCCACTATTAAACACAGAAATCTGAGAACTGTTAAGTAGCTGATACTTTTAACCAATAATGTATGAATACTATTTTGGTCCTTTTACAAAGAAACTGGAATTTTTCAAACTGTTGTGCTTCAAAAATTCTGATTGAGTCCACATGAGTCAGTGCAGCCAGCAAGACTCTGGGACAAGGTATGAAGATGAGAGCAGGGAGCAAATAAACTTTACAGCAGTCATTTTTAGCACTCCATAGAAATATCCTTTCCCCTTTGTTCTGTGTTATGATGCTGCTTTTCGCTGCCTGCTAAAATTTTAGCATTTAATTTTTTTTTTTTGCTGTCACATTTGCCTGGTGAGACAGAGCTAAATGATCCTTAGGTGTAACTGAAGGAGCTCAGGAAATTCACAGCAGTAAGCAAGACCCAAGACAGAAAATTCTTGGAAAAATCTCTCACCTTATATGAGCCCATTCAAGCTGTTTAAATAGATAAGCCCAAGCCAAGCTGGTTATTCTGAGTGCACAGCAGGTCTAGAAACGCTGCAGTCAGAAAGGCCTGGAGTTGAACACTGCAAATGCAGCCCAGAGGAAGATTTAACTTCCTATTCTGTCCTGGGCACTCGCTCCCCTGTGCTGCTCATGTGGCAGCAGCACCTCCGAGGCCTCACTGGGGAAAGAGGGGAGGGTGTCCAGGCTGAGCCAAGGCTGCTCTCCCTAGGGAGAGGACAACACAAAGCAGGAGGGTAAGGAGAAGAGGGTATGGACAGGGAGACCTCTGCAGCACCAGCCAACAAGCCCTGCAAGCATAAAGTGCCCCTACCACAGCTTCCAGCCCTCCTCTGAGCAGCATTTAGTAATACTATAAAAATGGCAAAGAATCCAAGTTCCTCTAGATCCCAAGCCATCCCTTAGCCAGGAGTGTTTCATGGACGTGAAGATAAGCGTTATCGTTTTCCAAGTAATAATTAGCTAATTAATTAGTCTGTCTCCTCATTGCATTCCTCAAGATCATATTTACAATGCTTCACCCAGCCCACAGAGGATTCTTTTTCATTCAGATGAGTTTTTTTGAGTATCTCCTGCAACAGACAAGGACAAAGCGGTTCCAGGGATTTTATACATGTTTTACAAGTCCAGCCTTTCCTCTCTGCATTTCAAAGGCCATACACTGTGCTCTCCAGCATCCCTCACCATTGCATCAGGGTGATGGTTGTGCTCATCTGGGAAGAGGACACATCTCTCCCCAGCTGCCCCTCAGATCTGGGAGTGGAATACAGCAACTGGGATGGTGCAGCTATGGAGAAACCCTTGAAATGAGGAATGGAATAAGGAGTAACGAGACTGAGCTCACATTATTTCCATTAAGAACAGGAATATTTCCAGTTTTTTACCAGAAAATAGAAATCAGACACATGCCAAGAAAAGACAGACATTCTCAAAATATATCAGACGTTTCATCTAGTTTATAGTTTGTTGAAAACAAAAAAGACAACACTGCCTAAAAACATGACCATATTTCATAAGCAATGAAGGTCACTGTAAATGACAATTTATTCACAAATATGTAGAGATTAACCAGGTATTGCAGAAACTTTCTTGTATTCACAGATGCTGATACCAAATTCAGCTATGCTTCACAGGAAATGAGAGATGTTCTTTTCAGGGTGCTTAATTGTTTCTGCAAGCATGTTTACCACATAGGAGAAATTCACTAAGAAAGTACAACTCCTGCTTTTTTTCTGTTCCATTTGGCTGCTTATGAGACAAATAATCAGGATACATTAATAGCTTAAGGGACCGATTTGCCCGAGATGGAATAGCTGATTGTATTATTCTAAAGAAATAATATGTAGTATCTCAAAATAATTCCAGTTTGTTGCTCTCAGCTCACTAATGCATAATGTTCATTGCAGAAAGAACAGCATTAGACCAGCAGCAATCTGACAGTCCATTTTTCAGTGACACTTCTTTCATTTGTTTTATAAAAGAGGATATTTTTTTTTACTAAACATATCTATTTATTTGTCAATACAACATTTTTGTTCTTTCTGCAAATGAAATTCATGTTATTGGCTCTATTCCTTCATATTAAATTTCAACAAACACATAACAGTGTTTCTAAGGATTTAATTTTCCTAGCCTAGATGGTGCACAATTAAGCATCTTCTATGCTATGGTGAAAGAGAACTATCTATACTTTTTGAGACTGTCAAATATAATTATAAACTTTTAGGCTTTTATGACAGTCTCTATAATTTAGGTATCTTAATATACCAACATGATTGCAAAACATTGATTACTTACATATTAATAACAAGTAGTGTACTCTTACCTCCTAGGTAAAAACATTATCTGCTGTAAGTATAGAAAAACCAAGTAATGATTAATTTTATGTTAATGACACAACATCAGAAATCAAATGGTGAAAGAGCTTTCTGAGTCACAAATAGGGTTTCCAGTCAATTCAGTGAAACAACTAAACTGTTAAGGTAGCTGAAAAGAGAGGTTCAATTTCTGTTGAACTTTATGGGATTACAATTATGAAAAGTTATTGATGTTATGTTACAAAACTGAAAAGGCTTGACTTTTAAAATGGGATCATACATAAAGTATAGAATTTTTGGTTCCTGTAGTAAGAGAGAAATTAGTAGCAATTTTTGGATATCACATGAAAAGTCACTGCTTTGGAATACTAAAACAAAAGGGCTAGAGCACCAAATGCACACAAAAATGGCCACAGAGTACTAATCATGCTCAAACATAACAGACACACCATGGAGGTTGTAATATTTATTTTCTTTTCCAAAAGAATTCTGGATACTGTTTGAAAACATACCTAAAATATTTTTTTAGAAAGAATAAAAAAGTAAAATAGAAGAAATATGTTCTGAAACTTCATCTATAATAAGTCCAGATATGTCTTACATTAGAAGCTAATTTTTATAAGCCTGCACAGCTCATGTCAGGTGATAATTCACTACTGACTTGTTACTTCTGTCTATATGGTGTTTTATTGCTGTAGTATCCCTAAGGCTTTTGAACTTTATTGTACTCTTAAACTTTACCCTCTGAAAGAAGTGATGTATAAATAAAATTGGCTTTAGTCTACCCAACTTTACCTGGAGATGCCTGGCAGTATTTAACTCTTTGTCTTTACTGACACAGTGCCCTCAAGACAGCATGCAGCTCTGCCTGAGGGCAGCCCCTTAAACCAAAATTAATTTCCTTAAATTATTCCTAGCAACAAAAATGCTTACTAAATTTTCTCCCACTTGATTCATCCTTAGTAGGAATTTTCTTCAGCCTTAAAAGGAAATATCACTGAAAGTATATGTGTATTTTTCCAGTGACTGGGAGGAGAGCAAAGGGATACAATTTTATCTTCTTCTTGAACAGAAATAGCTGGCATCAAATATTGTCTTCCATCAAATAGCACAGTCATTCTGATGCAAGTTTGACAGAGCTCACACTACTTGGCTATGTGCCATCATTTTCCTTCCAGTAGCATCTTTTGCAGAAATTAAACATGAGAGCCCTGGATCTTTAGTAAATGCAACATTGCCCAGCCTGAAGGAGTCCTTAGTCTGTTTCAAACAGGTTTTTCCTCACTGTAGAGTGAGGGAAAGGAACTTTATTATTAGTTCCAACTCCTGCAATACCAGATTCAGCTCTGGGCCAAGGATCTGGGGAGTTTGTGGCAGCAGAGCTCCAGCTGGTGCTGCCACTTGGCTTTCACAGAACCCAGTCTGTCAGAGAGAGTGCCAGGAGCCAGAGCAGGTCAAGTGCTGAGCACCCCTCAGGTACCACCCTGACAGCAAATGTTTGGTACAAAGAGAGCAGCTGATACCATTTATGTGTAGGTAGGAGAGATCTGACATCATAATGACTAATAAGCATGAGCTGTGGTTCCTGAGCCATTGAATCAGTATTTTGTACTGGATTAAAGCCACAGCCTCCATAAGCAAAGTCATAAACCAGTACAAAAACATTCTGCCTGTTCAAATGTGTATATTTTTGGTTTGTTCAGGGTCTGTAGATTTTTTTTTCTTTTTAAGTAAGGGAATTATTATATTTAATGCTATATCAGTTATCTCCTTCTCCACATTTGCTACTACCACGAATAAGAGCACTGGCTTTTGATATTATAATTGAGCTTGGCTTTTGACAGAAATTTTTGTGTTTATGGATGATTTGTAATAGAGGTCATATAGTCACATCCAGTAGCAGCAGGCTAAATTCCATCCATCCTGGTGGTCTGCAGGAATACATTATTTCAACATCCAAAATTTTAAAAAATCCATATATCCAAAAAATAACCAGTGCAAAATATTTCCTAAAGGTGGTCCCAGTGCTTGTATGGAGGTGACAAAGACAGGCAGCAGCTGCTGATAGCACAGTCTGGGACACAGGTGTGTTTCCAGCTGAAGTCTTGATGATAGATTGATTATATGTAGGTTGCTTGTTGTTTTTGCAATCTCTTTACAAGGTGAACATGACCTTAAGTATTTGTTGTTTGTGAATAAAACATACTCAGAATTATTTCCCAAACATATGCAGCACTCATTTTTCCCCCACAGAGGAATCAACCCACTACAAAATTCTTACAGCCCAACTCACATCTGGTGCTGTAGCTTAATGGCTTCTAGAGAATTAAGCTAGTTTGCTCATTAAAAAAATGTGTATCTCTTACCTGTCTCTCTCCACTCCCCCAAAGCAATCTCAAGACATCTTATTTGACTACTTAACAAGAGAATAATCATTAATAAGGTATGTACTGAAGGTGTTCAGCTTGGTGAGCTCTCAGTGGGAAGCCTGGTTTGCTAGAGACATGGATTCCTGAGCAGTACTGATGACAGAGGAGCATTTCTGCTACATCACAGCATTTTGGGGCTCTTATCTGCAAGACCCCAGTTACTGTTTGAGGTCAGAACAACTCTGGCCAGCCATGGGGTACCAGGACTGCTTTCCCATAGATTTTCAGTGGGCAGTGGTGGGTACATGACACACATTGTGTTCAGCCCTGCTCAAAGGCAATAACACCAGCAATAATCTCCGAGTTCAATAACCATGCCAAGTGGGAAAGGCTCTTAAACCCACTGCCAAACAGCCTTCCAAACATTATTGCTCTCCCGGTTGATTCAGGCAAGCTTGGGAGACAGAGGTGCAAAGCTTCTTAAACTTTTTTTATTTCACTGAAACTCTGAGGTGATTTTTTTTTCACTTTTGTCACTTTTTTCCACTCATGCTCTCTGTGGGAAAATATACACACAGAAAAACACGTACATTTGCAGCATGAGCTTTTTTCCGGTGACAGAAGACAACATTTTTTTTTTGCTTTATTTCTGGTGCTTTTAGTCATTTCCTTTAGGCTATAATCTTCTTCTGCACTTTTAAAAGAAGGAACCTGCACAGAAAAGAGCCTCCACACTTTCACAAGAAGCAATCAAAATTCTCTACTCTTTATAGATTAAAAAAATTACTTCATTGATTGAAGATGTAGGCCAATGTCGGTCAAGAGTCACTTGTGATTTTGTAGGGATTTTTCCTACATGGCATAAAATTTCTACATGAATGAGAATTTTCATTCAGTGTTGAATTCCATCATTGTTGGCTTGAAGGTAGATTTGTAGTTTTGTCCCCAGGGTAAAATATGATTCTGGCTGCTTTCATCTTCTGAGCTGCCCAGATTTATTTAGTGTTACATTCTTTCTGATCATTTTCCAGGATATCTGAGGTTTTATTAGGAACAGTAAATGCGTAGAAAGTGTGAGGGGATTCCAGTTAAGTCTTATGGTCTATTACTTGTATCATAGCCAAAATGCTTCCACTGACTTCTGTTTTGTGTGTAGTTTTCTGTTATGTGAGTCTACTCAGTATTGCAAAGCTGTAGGAAAGCTCTTGGTTATTATACACCAGGTCTTACCTGAATTTGATTTAAGGTTTCAAAATCAGCTTCAATGGCTGGAGTAATTATTGACCCAATGTTGTCACTCTGCCAAGAAGAACTGATTTGATAGAAAAGATATCTTTCACAGAAATAAAAAACTTTGCCTTTTATGGATTGTCAACTGAGTCCTTTCAGATGATTAATAATCCACTTGTAACCTTGAACATTTTGACATTTGCAATAGCACAGTTTTTGCAAATATTTCTTTCTTCATCTCCCATGTTTAAGCACAAGACTGAGAGAAAAAACATGGGGAAAAGCTAATACACTAGGAAAACTAATTACCAGTGTCCCTGGTGAGACTTTTTTTTTTAATTTGAGTTCAGAAAAAAAAAAAAAACTCTAAAAAAAAATTTAAAGATCTGCCACTCTATGATATTCCTGACAGATTCATAAGGTATGAGGTAAAATAAGCAAATATTGAAATTATAAGAAAATGTGTATATTTTCCAGGCAAAGTTTTTGTCATGACCGGTAGTATTGGGTTTTATATATCCCTCTATAATTTGTTAGATGCCAATGATCTAGATCTCTGTCTTCTAGATAGAGAAGAGCAAAGGACAAATTATTTCCAGAAACAAAAGTAGAGAACTTTATTGGAAAAAATCCTAAGGCAAATAAGAACTTCACAGGATTATAAAACAACTATGATAACACAGGCTGGGAAAACCCAAGCCCTTGTAGGATAACCTAAATTCTAGGCAAAAAATAGTGGGCAGGACCAGACTGAATTTGCTTTCCTGTGTCCTGTGCTTTTCCAGTGAATATGTCCTTTAGCTAATCCATGAGTTATACATCCTTCAGTGTACTTCAGTGAAAAGGGTCTCCCCTCCAGGCATTCTGTAGCCTAATATTTCTTTTCCCATTGAGTGCAAAGGATGTCTATCCAGTGGTTTTGACCATCCATCTGCAGGGGCACAGGCAGGGCTTGCTGGAACTACTCCAGAGTGTTTAAAACATGTTGCTCCCATTGTTCACCCTGGTTTCACCTAAACAGTGTGCAGCTAAGGTAATGTGAATCCTTTAATGAGTACTGAACATGATCAGCTCTTGAGATACAATTTAGTTGTATCTCTTGTGTCCACTTCCACCCAGTCTGGCTTGAAATGCTAGATGATATCTGGAAGGAGCTTGATTCTGAATATTAGAGACTGGCTCTCCAACCATCACCTCACCACTACAGATGTTTCAAATAGTGAGTAGCTGACAAATGAATGCATTTAGGGTATATAATAGCAACTGTCAATGTACTTGAAAAACACTGAGGTCGTTTGGTTGTACCAGTTGATGCTGACAAACCCTTTAAGATCTTTAAAGGAATGCTGGGTAATTACAAAATATGGTTCTATGAGATGAAGAAATAGTATTATAAAAGCAAGATGCATTATTTTGCTTGCTACCCTTCACAGATAAAGTATAATGCAGAATACAAAAATGTCTTTATCTTGATCTAGGGCTTGACTGGAATCTCCTTGCCTGGAATACAAGATGCATTGTTTTCTGGCTACTATTGATGAATGACTAGAGCAGCACTATTTTCTACAGACAAAAATCTACAAGTTCTGAGTGTAGGATTCAATAATGCCTTGGGTTGTTCTGTCATTTGATCACATCAAAAAGGCGCATTGGCAAAGCTCCTGACAGTGAATATGAGTACCTTCATGCATAATGAGCACAATTTGGGCTTGTTTTCAGAGCCAGGTAGGTAATATTCTTCATTAGCATTATACTGCAGCACTTTCACTGTGAGGTGTGCTAGGGCAGAAGGTTGCTGTAGGTATTCAAGAGCTCAGTACCCACCATTCGTCAGCTGTAATTACCCAGATTTTTTTACCATTGCAGCCAAGAGCAATATACAACCAAGCATTTCTGCATATATCTGGTTAGGAAAAAAGGTCCATAAAATAGATTCAGTAATAACAACAACATCATGTTTAAATTATAGTGACAAGAATTACTTTGTAACACTTTAGAAACCTATAACCCACCAGGAACTTATGGGTCTATTATGCTTAATGAGGCTGGTAGATGTGGTACTATTACAGGAACAAATGAACAGATATATGAATCAAAAGAACAGATTGCAGTCCTAATATTTTTTCTAATCTAAACCAAACCAGTATGTCTCTATAGAGCATCTCTCTGAATTAAACTTATACACTGCTGGATTTGGTGATAAACTACAGGACAATAGCTGGACACCCACCAAGTATTATAGGGCAATTAAAAGTCGAAATCCTCTTGAGGTGTTGTACCAATATACCTTGAAAAATGCTCAGTAAAAGTATCAATGATGGCTCTTTCTGTCTCTAATTCTACAAGTGAAATTATAAAAAGAGATTAAATTCAATACCTTCTGTCCCTCCTTTTTTACCTGTTGGAAATGTTAATGCTGTGTGGGTGGATATCTCTTCTCCATAGTATTTTGAGACTAAAATAAACTAAGTGCAGTTTAGCATGAGTGCTCTGACATGACAAGGAGGTTGAAGGTATCATCTTGGCCTTACACTTTGTTCAGTTGAGCAGAGTTCTGAAAGAGCAGATAACATGTATTCAATTATATTTAAGAAGTTACATGCAGTTCTCTTGTCCATGATTAAAAATGATATTGTGAAAGAAGAGACAATGCATAGAAGGGCAAGAAAATGACACTGTGGAAGGATTATAGTCTAACATATAGCAGAGAGAATGACTGAGGAAACAAAATTAATTCTCTCTACAGAAAGAAGGAATCAGGGGAATATGAACATAGTCTATAAATATTTCCAAGGAGATAATACAAATGAAAAAAGGGGATTATTAATGTTATCACAAGATGGCTGCAAAAGAATCAATGTCCTAAATGTAAGACAGGAAAATTCTGTAAGAGCAAAGATAATAAATAATTAGAAATAGACAATCTTTGTGGGGTTAAAAACCTTTCCAGGTGATATCTTCAGTTCACAGGGTATCACAAAAAATGGCTTAAGCATGTCAACAACCCCAACCTCCTGCTGTCAGATTAAATGTTACTGCACCATGGAGACTTAGATTAAAAAAAAAAATAAAAATCTCTTCCTAGCTATAGATGCCTGTGACTCCTGCAGAAACTGGAAGGGCAATGACCTGAACAAGGCTATCACAAATTCCCTATAGTTAAAATTTTCTGAATACTTGTACAACCAGTGTTCTCCTGGTCCTCCTGACCCCAGCTGGGGGAGCACCTTCAGCTCATGGCAGCTTTTCCAGGAAGGAGTCAATTCAGCTCTGAGCTTGGCATCAAGCCATGGGAGTTCCTGTAAATGCACATCCCCTATCTGCATCCACTGCTATGACTTTGGCCACCTCCCCATTTCCAGTTATTCGAGCAATTTCTCCCTGTCTCTATCCTTCATTCCTCCCTCAACCAGCTCAAGTACCTGTAAATATGTCTTACATATTCTCTTATTTATTTTGCTTTCCTTTTAAAAATTAAGCCTCACTCTTCAAACCATTCCCTGAAATGTGTTTCTGTGGAGGCAGTGCTTCCTTTGTATTTAGCCTTGTAAATTCACAGACTGACTAGAAAAAGTGGCTGTGAGCTATAGTATTGGTGTCACAAATTCTGCTTTTATTAAAGCACTTTTGCTACAGTCAATTCACCCAGATCAGACTAATACCTTGAAGTCTGTGAAAAAACTCCCACGGACTTCAGTGGGAGTTGCAGTCAATGAGTGGCCTTTACAAAAAGTCCAAGAGCATTTATTCACAGTCTCTTCTGAACCAAAATCTCTCTTTATAAAAAGGAAACAATAATAATAATAAAAAGCTGATTTGTGTACTTTAAAAGAATGTGTTTTAGAAACTAATGTTAAAAATCTAAACACCTACTGTGAGTAAACAAATTTGCATTAGCACAAAGGGGCAGTTTCCTATTAATTGCTGATTTAAAAGAGAATCTAAAATCAATAACTCTTTGAGGAAGCTAAATTGGTGGGTTTTGTTTAGTGTAAAAGATAGGTTTCAAGAACAACCAGCCTTACATTTTTCAGGCATCTTTTTAATAGCATAGAGTTCTCACTTTTTACATGTCACTAACTCTGGTTGGCATTAAGTAACAAAACAGAATTAGAACAATCTTCATTATTCTGTTCAATTAACTCCTTTCTATCTCTTAGAGATGTTATACCTCAAGACTGTAAAGAATTGGCCACTTCACTGAGTGTCTGTGTTTCAGTATTCACGCTTGTCCCTCATCACCAGTCTGCAAATTCAAATTCATTTCACCTAGGTCATGTCTTATATTTCCTATATATAGGAAAGAAGACTAAATAGCAAATAAGAAAAAAAAAAAAGCCTATATAAGGCTTGCTGGGATTTAGACAGTGCTTTTGCACTTTATTTTGGTATCCAGTACTGCACCTGTGTAAGGAATTCTGAAGGTGCAAGAAAGGGCACAGTGCTCCACACACACACACTGCTTAGAGCCTTGGTGCTCCTCATGGTCCTCCTCGGGCTGAGAAGGGAACCTTGGAGTTGGAGACAGCCTTCCCAGAAAAACCTCCTGACAAAAGCTCCTGCTGCTGCAAAATCCATTTCTAAAAGATGCAGGAAGGTGATCTAAGGACCACAGCCTTGGACTTCAGGCAAATCAATGCCACCTTATCTCACCTGGGACACCTGGGCCTTTGCTGCTGGTCTGAGCACAAAGCTCCAGGATGTTTGTGTTCCTTCTCCTCAGTAAGGCTTAAATATTGAGAGTTCAGTTTTGAAAATTGCTTTAAGGCTCACCTTTACCTACTCAGACAATTTTACTCTGTCAATCCAGAGTTCTTATGTCAAGCCCAAAAGGAAAAGAGTGTATGGAGACTTTAAATGCTATCCTATGATGTAAAGATATTTCCGTAGTATCAAGAGAAAGAAGGATTGTGTGTGCTCATGCCTTGAGCACACTGCATGAGTCTCATAATGTATGTTTTCATTGTTAATTGCTATCATTATTTGAAATATTTTGTTGCTTACAACAACAACAACATAATTGCAGGAATCTGGAAACTGAAGAAAAATCTGTCTGTGCATCAGGCAAGCTGGTGGTGCCATACTTCCAGTAGTAACTCAGCGTCAGTCAAGTGATTCACTGCTATTTTTATTATCAGTCTCTTAGTAATCACTTTTCAGTGCTGCAGCATCTACACAGTCCCCCTTCAGGGACTCACACTTTCTCTTGACTCAACCTTTTTCCTCATAATAAGAGAATTAAACAGTACAGAGACCAAGGATGAGACTGTTCAGTGAGAATGAGTATGAATTTGAACTCATTTTCTCATCCGGTCCCCAGATTTTTGTTGTTTTATTTCTGTTAAATGTTTATACTGTGCTGTTGGGAATGAGTGTGCTTACAGATTTTATTTCATTTAAATAAAGCCTTTTGAAGAGTATCCTACATCCTCAGAACATATGCAATAATAATGCCTTGACTAGTAACTATTCTGAGGGAGGAAAGGCTGCCAAAGGCAGATGTTGAAAAATAGCAGTATAATTTTAAAACATGTTTTAAAAATGTCTCCTGGTTCACAAGTTACTGTCTTTCCTTTTTGTCTTTTTCGCCTGCATAAATGAGCCAGTGGTAAATCCTGAAGAGGAATAGTGTGCAAGAAATATCAAGTGTCAATAGTGACACTGATTTATTTTATAACTAATGTACTAAATGGATTATTAAATAACACTATCTTGCCCCAATTTAATGCTTATAATCCTGAAAGATATTAGAGTACTTTGCCAACTTGATATATAATATATGTTGGTGAAATATGACACAAAGAGGTAATCAACATTGGTTTGAAATGGTCATAATATAAACATGCATCATTTCCTTCCACTGTCTTTTCATGACATCTGCTAAAAAAAGGCTATTTCAAGAACATTTGAGATAATTTTGATTCGTTATATGAGAAATTTTCTAACTCATAAAGTAAAACTGGTTGTTTCTGTAATTTTGACTCAAATAGCTCAGGTCTTGGCATATGTCACAACATCCTTTCTCAAACTCCTTTTTTCACTCTGCCAGTATCATGACACTACATTTGCTGTTTCTGCCCATCCCAGAGTTCAGAAGCAAGTACTGGCAAGTGGCAATTCTCCCCTTTTCAAAAAGAATAAAAATCCTGCTTTCTGACCCAGCGAGGCAGTGAGAATGGGCTTCAAAGTCACACCATTTTATGTTTGGGAAAGCCATTGCTGACCCTGGGCTCAATATGAATGGCTTGGGCAATCGCTCCCTTCTAAGGGAAGACAAAAGACATATTTTCTGTCAGAGAGATTTTAAATGGTGTGATGTGTCCTTGAAGCTGCTCAAGGGGCTGGAATAGTTCACTCCTTGGCATACTAATGGATTCTGGAAAGACAGTATATGGAGATGTTGCTTTGCCCAGCAATGATCCATGGGGTACATGTAGTCACTGGTTTGCTGTGCACAAATTCCCAGCAGCTTTGGGCAAGAAGTGAAAACAATCACACATGGAGCTGCAAGAAAAAAGGCAGTTTAAGGTTTTGACATGTTTAATCAGCAGCTGGGATACATTAGCACGCATCTCTCCTTGCTTCTGCCAAAGATTTACTTATGTAGAAAGCAATTTGTCCCTTGTTGAACACATGGGGTTAGGAGCAGCACGGTGATGGAGGGTGCAATGACTAAAGTGACCATTAATTGTAGGGGTCTGATAGTTTACCTTGCTCAGGCAGGAAGCTCAGTACTTTCAGCAGTATACCAGGCCCCAGTCACTAAGCTGCCCTGACATGATGATCCTTGAATTAATTTCTTGCTGTAATGATATGCGTAGCCACATCAAACCCACAGTGGCTGCAGTTTTGGCAGTTAATGTCAAAGTACAGTCATGCAATCAGAATACATTTTCACAGAGTGGATGTAGCCGCAGTCTCTGAAGACCAGACTTAAGATTCACCATTTTCATTTATCAGAGGATGCTAGTCACAGATTGCCAGCACCACACAGGTAGCAGCAATCTCTACTCCACCTACTTATCCAGCTTAAAATTTGTATTATGTAACAGCTTTAATATTACCTGAACTCAAATGGGCTGCGAAATTATTTGCCAGTACTGCTTTGTGTGTGGCAGTAATGCCCATAAAGTGCAGTGTTGTGAAAACTTGCATTAATTTCACTGATAACAATGTGCTTTTTTTGACAGTAAATTTCTGCAGTAGTTAATTACTACCGTTCTGAGATGGTTAATAAAGGTAATCAGATGGGCTTTTCCAGCGTGATACCATCCCAGGAATGTGATAGCCACTCAGAGCCTGGCCACATGCTGCGTAATGCTGCTTAATTAAGTATTCCTGAAGTGTTTAGTATTTAACAGCTTGTGATATTTAAATTCTATCTGATCCATCTTATAATGCTTACCATTCATTAAAAGAAAAAGAAAAAAGAGAAACAACAGCTACAACAAAAATGCAGCCCTTTAAGAAGATAGTGCCAGGTAGAGATTTACACTCATCCTTGATCCACACGGGAGTCCCACAGGTTGGGATTTTCCAAGTGGGAGATTTTGAAATAACCCTGAACAAAAAAATGACTGGCAGCAAAATTCTATGGGCATAAATAAAAATGGTGTGAGCTAATAAAGGAAAGCACCTTTACAAAGTCCAACAGATAGGTCTGTGAAGCTATTAAATCCCATCCACTTCATGATCAGTATGTGAAGACTGTTTCCATAGGCATGTTTACACATAGCTTCCTATTGAAGGCTCCCAGTGGTGGCATTCTGTAGCTGTAAGCCATATTTATGAGCAATTCTGCTAATCCCTGATCCCAGGGCTGCCTGAAGTCAGTAGAAACACTTTGCTTCCATAGACAAGTTCTTATAAATCTCTCCTTGTTGAAGGATTTAGGTCACTGATTGTCAGTATCGGAGATACTTCATAAAACAATTCACAGAATAATACAGCCTTCTCCTTCTGCCTTTTACTGGCTAGGTTGTTACACCAGATAACCTTTTAATGAGAGTATTTCATTTTAACTTGGCTTGAGATGGAGGAAAAAAAAAATAAAAAAAAAAGCTCCTTAATTCTATGCATCTTATGCATCTTTCACACATCTGCTGCAGTAAATTAGTCAAGACTGATTTGGCCTGGATTGGTTGGTTAGGTTTTTTTTAATTCTGAAGTACTGTCTTCTGTGGTAGAAACCAACATGTAACTCCCAGAGGAAGCTGAGTGACTCTGGGAATTACCAGGCTCATAGATCTACTACCCAGTAATTTCTGGTCTCTCAAAACAGCTTCACTCCTTAAACTTAACAGGTTCCTTCAGAAAAAGAAATGCATGCCAGGAAAATTAAACTGCTGCCACCAAGGCATTAATCGACCAGGTTTTTTAGCAGAAATTAGAGGCAGTTGTTGCTAAAGAAAAAGTTGGAAGCAATGAAGATTGAGTGATATTGTGTGAGAGGAACATTTAGCAACACAACCTTCACCTAGAGTCTGTACTGGAGGCAGCAAGGTCCTGGCTTTCCCTGGTGTTCCTGTGCATCAGACCTTGTTTGCACAGCCTGAAGCAGCATCATGCATTTAAATATCACTCTTGAGTGTGCCAAATAACTGGAAACTTGAACTTCAGAGCTGGACTTTGTTCCTTAGGCCTGTCTCCAGTAGAACTGTAACACAAGGCCCATTAACGGGAGTGTCTACCTAATGATTTAAAACAAATTATGATGATGGATATGTTGGCTTAGGCAATCAGACCAACTGGATGGTGATCACTCCTGTGAAGGAGTGAGTGATTCATATGGTCTAATATGGATTAATTTATATGTAAATTACTTGGTAATGGTGCAGCTTCTGCTTGAAAATCTGTGTGCATTGAAGAAAGGAAAGCATTTCTTGGTGACTACAGGAAGCTCGGTGTAAAAGACTGTGCCACCTCTGCTGTAAAAATCTGTCACTGATATTCAGAGGTTCACTTTCTCTAATTCATGAGAGCAGTGATTTCCACAGTGTCTAATCTGAGCCCACTCATCTGGCCCTCCTGCTTGATGAATGTTTTCCTGTGAAGGCAAGAATTGACAATCAATCAGCAATCCACATTCTTTTATGACTTGTTGAGACTAAGTTGTTGTTTTGGGACACACTGATGATTTTTAGCACATAATTCATGCCATACAGTCAGGCTTCAAGGTGACATGGTAGCTTTTGGTTCTCAGACCAGTTAATATAAGTTTTATGAGAAATCTTGTATGATATTTTTTTTTTACTGTTTCCACAAATTACTAGAGATAGATTTTTGCATGTGAAAATAATATATTGTTTCATTCAAAATAGTATATCTTTTCATTAAAAGCATCAGACATTTTACGTATAAATACTGGACTAAGACTTATGGTGATAATTTTAGCTACATTTTTGCTTTGAAAAAATTGTTTATTAGATAATCTTGGATCTCTGACAAAAGGATCAATTCAACCAAAATAAGTATGACCAAAGCAGAATTTATTTACAGGAATGTAATTTTTTTTTTTTTACCAACTCCTAGCTCTTGAGGAAAAGAAAACCTTTGCTTTTTGCACCATTTCTGCGAGTGAATTAGTATTCAGGAGTACAAATATATTGTGCCAATTGTTTCTTTTTACTGTGTTCACTTTTTAAGGAGATATACATGGTTTTATTCCAATTTATTTTTAGTGCCTTACATAATAAAATGAGTTTTCAGATGCTTGAAAACTGAAATTATCTTGCTGACTCCAGCATGTTTTTAGTGTCACAATTCCACATTGCCACAAAGTGTTATTGATAGCAAATCAGTTGAAGTTATCATTTAAAGCATCATGATGAAATACTTGCTTAAAAATCCTTATTTTCAATACGTATTTGAGATCACTGGACAAGATCTCTGCTCAGTAGTGTGATTTACTCCCTCAGTAAATCTCCAGTAGCTATCTGGCAGTGTTAAAAAATAATAATAATAAAAAAGAAGTGGAATTGGCACTTAGGAACAAGGTTTAGTTGTGAGTATGACACCAGCTTAACAGTAGGATTTAATGATCTCAGAGGTCTTTTCCAGTCTCAATGATTCTTTGAAAGTTTTGGCACCTCCCAGTGCTTTCTTTCATCTCTCTCTTTTATTCTCTATCAAAAAAGTCTGAGGTAGTTTACTGACAAGCACAAGTTCACATGTTCAGTGCAGGTGATAGCTTCAGCTAAATGCCAATTTAACTGGTCTTAAGTAACTAGAAAACATTATTTGTGCCAAGAGCACAAGTATCTCAAATCTGATTAGATGCATAAGTGTCTGTGTGGACTAATTACTAGAATTTCTTGTGATGGATTTGGCAGAGAGACAATCTCTGACGTGAATAACAAAATAATACCTCTCTTGTTAACAGATTAACAGCTCTAGAATAACGAAATTTTTTCCCTCTCCCTACCCCCTCCTTCCCCTATTTTCATTTTAAAATCCTTTTAGTCTTACAGTGTCATTTTTTTGGTGCTGAAAATTACTGGTCCTTCTAGGCAAGCTAGCTCATAGAATCTAGAGACAAAGCAAGTTTGTACTCCCATATTTTTACCTACTTGAAATTTATTTCCTTCCATCTTAGTAATCTAAGTCTCAGGATGTAGCAAAGACAGCTCTTTGCAGTGCTGCCCTGCAAGGGCAGCAAAATAGGAGGACCTGGCCTTTCCCTTTAGCTTGTAACATTCCTAGAACACCAAAGTATCTCAGAGTGCTCACAAGAAGTGGGGACCTGGTGTGGGGCATGGGCAGGGCTGGCAGTGCTGCCAGCACCAGAGACTGCTCTTGCTGCCCCAAAGCCTGCCACCAAGGCTGCATCTGGCAGCTGCTGGAAGAAGGACCCCAGCATTCCAGAGACTTCTCAGTCTCAAGGCAAAAGGAATTAGTTGTGTTTACATTGTGTAAACCTGAAGTGTCTCCTGAGTAGACTCTTTACATGATAGAAAACCTAAAATGCTGGCAAGATCCATTTTATGGGCCCATCTCTATGGGCAAACTTCTGCCTGTCCATGTACAACATCAATCCAAACACACAATAAACAAAATAAACTTTTTATATATGCAGTGTTGATGTGGATGCATTAAATTGCTATCCATTCATCTTTCTCCCTAAAAAGCACTCATTTCCAAGTTTAAGACTTTGATATGAAACTTCTGAATAGTTCTATTGCAGAGTAGTTAATATTGGACTTTTTTGTCATTTAATTTGTTACCAAGTTCTTCCCATTTCTCCACACTCACCTCTCTCTCTCAGAGTGCCTTTCTCTCTCACTTCAGTCCTGCAGCCTTTGAAATACACACCATTAAATGGATACTGTCATGGGATTTACTCCTTTCAGTTTGTCCCTGAGAAATGAAATTTTCAGTTTTATAGCAACCAGGGCATTCCGCCTATCCTATGATTCCCCTCATATTTTAGGAGAGGAGCTCCATATATTTTTTTTTCTTTTTTGGATTATTAGAAGTCCACAGAGAAGCTAAGCCACTCTGAACTTCAAAGGGTCCTAGTCTAAATGAATAAGACACAGCACATGAATAATGCAGGCTACATGGAGTAGAGGTAAGGACCAATGACACTGCTGTAAACTATCTGCAAACAGCAGCGTAATAAAACAAGGCAGAAGCAAAAGGACTTCTGTGTTTTGTGTCTGAGCTAATTGGCTTTAGATACAAAATATAATGAAGTCGTAACTTTGTAATATCTTCTGACAAGAAGATACTCTGCTTCTTGCAAGGAGGCCAAATGATGGGCTTTCCAAAAGCAGTAAGGTGTTTTGGAAGACTTTGCTTCTCAGGACTCAGCACACATACAGAAGTGCAGGGCACTGACACAGTAAAAAGCCTTTTAGAGGTCTAACTAACCATGTAAATATAGATGCAGGCCAAGTCACTAGGTAGCACTTCCTATTATGAGCCACAAGCCTGGATAAGTTACCTTAGTTTTTAGGAAACGCATCTCTGAGAATTCTACTGCAGCTCAAATTTTCACCCTTTATGCCCAGAAGCCTAAGTATTGAAATTGTATTACCATCACAAACATGTATTTTGGTTTTTAAAAAATAAAATTTACTCTCAGAATATGTTTCAAAATTGCCTGGTTTAGTGGTACGTGGTTTTGCTGTGTATATGAATTCATACTTTATATGCATATTCCAAAGCATATGTTTTATAAACAGCGCAGTAGCTTCTACACAAATTTACCTTTTGGTTTTTTCTATTCTTTATAGCAGAGTGAAGCACACAGTTCAATGTATGCTGAAAGTCAAGGCCAATAGTGTTTTCTTGTTTACAACTTGGTGCCTTCTGATGCTTTTTTATCTTTGACCCCAAGCCTCATAAACTTGTAGGGCATCAGTTCATTCCTTTTGATATGTGTCTTCATCTCCTTCAGCATCAAAGAGAAGTTGGCTGTGCAGGCAGGGGAGACAGTAGGCACTCTATTTTGGCAAATGCTTTTTGGGAAGACTATGATATATTCTGAGCCCTCTGGATGTCACAAGCTCAGCACTCTGACAAATAAAACATAGCAACAATCTGACATGAATTTTATGAAGCTACTAGTAATGTTCATCTTTCAGCTTTGTGGAAACACTCAGAAATATAGAATGGCTCCTCCTGTCTGCTGAGGAATAGTTAATAAGCTTGAAAGAGATAAGGAGAGGTGGATAGGCTAGACTGTCTCTCCTTTGTGCCTGAGTGTTAGTGTGAAGATGGGAAATATTTTGTGTGCTCAGAAATAATAGTCCTCCTTATGAGCAGCAAATTTGACCTCCAAATTTATGAGGTCAGATCTGAAAAACAGATAAAAATGAATTTTGCCATGGGAAAGATCAAGCTCAACAAACTAACTGCTGTTTTCTGGGGAGCAAATATGTTGAAAAAGCATTATACCTCTCTCCCAAACAATTGCTTCAACTATCTACTACTGTGCTGTGCACTTGAGAAGACCATAGACAAAACTGTGCGTTATAGAGCTCATTACCCAGGTAGTCACAGCATGTGGTCAGCAAGATCCTGCCTCTTCTTCCAGCTTCCAGGACTCTGGCCTGGTGGCAGCTCCCTGCTTTCTGCCACGAAGTTTGATTTAGTTATATGGGCATATTAATTCAATTTTGATGGCACAGAAAAGACCTAATTTTGATTCAGCTTCACTGCTTCAAATCAGGTGTAAGATTTCTTGTAAGTGATGTTACCTCAGAGCCAGGCACTCAACATTCTCCTGTGTAAAAGCTGTGTTCTGAGCACCCTCACATTCAGGGAGAAGCTGAGCCCAGGAAACCACAGGGGTCTTGTCCAGTTTGCTCTCCCTTCTCATCACTTTTTCTGCCTCTTTCTCCCCTCTCCTCGCCACCTTGAAGAAAAAAAAAAAAAAAAAAAAAAAAAAAAGATGTGAGGAAAAAAAAATACTTAAAATACTTTAGGCAAGAAAAGGACAAAAATTAAACTGAGTTTGGAATGATTGAAAACTGTCTTCCTATTCAGATCTGCTATTATAAGGAAGTAAATAAATAAATAAATTAACAAATAAATAAATAAAAGCCCACCTCTAGCTAATAAGACAGGAGCTGTTTGATAAACATGCAGTTTGTCTATGCCGGATGACAAATCTCCCAGGAGCAGATGTTGCTCTTCTAAGCACTGTATAAGAAGTTGCTTTATCTGCTTAATAATGTATCTAGATTTAACCTCTCCTTTGCAACAGACAAAATTAAACAGAGTAAATCTGTCCTGGGATATGAGCCTATTGCTAATACCGATCTCCTAACTGCTGTTAAAATACAGTTGTGCTCCTTGACACATTCAGTTCCATTTGCATTATGGAAAGCTAATGCATCAACTTGGCAATAAAAATGCATGGCCTTCTGAAATGAATGTACTGGATGAATGAATTCTGCTGGTTCTATGCATGGTCTCAATGCACTGCTCACATGCCCTTGCTTTTTGCAGGGGTGGGTAATATAAATCGCCCCATGTTCTGTAGCTCATTTTGCAAGACTCACAAAGAGTAATTAACTCACAGTGAATTTATCATTTTACAGACAGCATCCTATGCAGAAATCCATAGTTTGGTGGCTGTGTTTTCTGTTGGGTTGCTTTGTTTAGTTTTCTGTAGGGCTTTCTTCCTTTTAATGCCAGATACAGGATTCACTCTGTTAAAGTAACACTATGATAGGTATGGGACAATGTTGTGTTGTATCTCATAATATTTCTAACTGCATCTGCATCAGTAGGTTTGTATTGGTTCTGTGGCAAAGCTCCCCAGCCAGGCACTCCCCAGAGTGTCACAAGAGCTCAATTTTGAGTACCATGAGTACCAGAAATAGTGTCTTTACAGCACCACTGTGTTTCAGAGATGTTCTATACTTCATTAGTTTTTTCAAGGGTTGCCTTTTACTTTGATTACTTATTTGAGCTTTGCCCTGCCAATTCATAATTAGCAACTACTCTTCTTTTGTTCTCCTGATATAGTTTACCCAGGGAGTATCTTTTATCCCTTACCACAGTTACATTTTTCACTTGCTTTTCCTAAGAAGTTGTGTTAAATTAAGCTGTATTAGTAATCAGATGAAAAACTAAGCTTATAATTAAAAATTATTCTCCCCTCCTCCTCAACTCTATTGAAGGGGATTTTTTTTTCTCTCCTATCTATTAAACAACTATTTGGTTTCTAGACTTTATAGGTGCTTCTAGCCACTGCCAAGATTTTTTGAAGGCAAGTGTTGAGCCCAGCTATACCTCTTCTTTCCATTTAATGTCTCACCTTCTTTGCTTACAATATTCAAGCACTTCCTCAGCACATTTAGGGATTGCAATTTACAGTGTGGGGAGGGAAGTCAAGTTACACCATGGCATCCAGAATGTCTAGATAGCTCCACAGCTCAATTCAGACTACCCAGCTTCATCTGTCATACTTCCACTTTTGGGAAAGGCAAGCTATGTAGAAAGCCAGGAGGGCTTTTTGTTGACACAGCTCCTAACTTTGAATGCTTCATCACCTGGAGACAAACACAGAATATTTGATTTTCTGCTTTCCCAGGCCATTAATCATTGTCACAACCAACTGCTCATTTTGGGGGGCCATTCCCAATCCTCCCCTCAGATCAACCATAAACCAGACTTAGCCACTACCTTAGGATTATTCCTTGTGCTGTGTAGAGACTTCATTACCTGAAGCAATGCCTGGGTTTATTATGTGTATAAATTCAGGCAGTAACTGCACCAAGGGTGTTTATTTATGAAGACAAGTCTCTAACATGAGGTCCGAAAGCATGAAGCTTACCTGCTCTCTGAAAACAGATCTAATGATTTCCATTGCAAATGTCCTTCCTTCCTTCCTTCCTTCCTTCCTTCCTTCCTTCCTTCCTTCCTTCCTTCCTTCCTTCCT